>NC_045964.1:19728920-20028920 GCF_010909765.2 Amblyraja radiata
TGATAGTAAAGGTTCCATATGAAAAATGTATTGGATGACATGATGCAGGGAAAATTGGTTTAAAAGCACGAAATCTTGTATATGAAGCGAGACAAGATTAGCGTATTCAGAGATTACCCCGTATTGGGAAGTTGGAAAGAAAAGAGCGTTGTTCACAGAAACAAAAAGAATACTGAAGAACATAAAGAATATGAGATATGGACTGTTATACCCCGCAACACTGAGAGTCAGTTACGAGAAGAGGCATACTCTTCATCAAGCACACGGAAGCATTTGAATTGCCAAGAACGTCGAGGACAAGATCGAAGATTGAAAATATTCAACTCTTAACACCTATCTCGCAGAGAAGATATGGAACTCTAAACTTAAACTATTATATTAAGAGTGCCTAAAATTCGCAATAAGAATTGGGTATATTTCCTACAACGGATATATATAAAATAACATTATAGTACTAACCTCTAACCTCTAACAACTATTAATAATCAAGAATATTAACTAACACTAACTATGATAACAAGATTATTTAGATTATTTAAGAATTAATTAAAAGTATGAAATATAAGTAAAGTATGATTCAGGTATTTTTATAATGAGAAATGTCTGATGGCCTTGCCCTGATGTTTCGTTTTTGATTATTTTTGATAAATGTTAGATTATACAAAATAATATCTCAATTTGAGACTATTAATTATACCATTAATGGAATATAATCAATATTCTTTCCCCCCCACAATGTATGCATCGAATTGGAAACTTTCCTTTTAAGGAAAGCCGGAGCTAGTATTTTTATAAACCAAAAGCTACGGAAGTCCATAGATGCTTAGCAATTAGGGTGGCTATCACTAACTGCACTAATTGTAGTTGTAGTTGCTTTTCTTTCTTACTTTCCCACACTTTACTAACCCTATTAGCTATCACCTTTTTTATCTTATACACATTATATTTTGTATGGAATGGAATTGCATTTTTATTTAAGGAGATACGTTCGGATGGAAAACAGACGTGACCTAAAATCATCTACCTGAAGTTCAAGTATAAGGTAGGGCTGAGTGTGCTGAATCATCTGCTCTACCACTTAATCACAAGATGCAAGACATGAATATAAAAATTGGGGTGAGGGAATTAAATTCTGTAGTTGGAATGTTAAGGGAATTAATGAACCTATCAAGAGAGGCAAAGTGTTAGCACATTTAAAATCATTGAAAACAGATATAATATTCTCCAGGAGACACATCTTAAAAAGGAAGCACAACATAGACTGAAAGCAAATGGATTGCTAAAGCGTACCATTCTTCATTCTCACATAAATCAAGAGGTGTGGCAATATTAATCGTAACGGTATACCCTTTCAAATATATCAACGATAGAGACAATGAAGGCAGATATATTATAAATAGGGGAGTTATACTTAAAAAGGTGACTCTCCTCAATGTGTATGGACCAAATTTTTGATAGCCCTCTGTTTTTTAAGAGAATTCTTAACAATATCCCGGAAGGTACACAACAAAACTAATAATTGGTGGAGATTTAAATTGTACATTGGATGCTTGTTTGGACAGATCATCAACTCAAAGAAAACTAAAATCTCGATCAAGTGAATTTTTAAATTCATACATTAATCCCACTAATATAAGGACGTCTGGAGAATTGAAAATCCATCGGGCCGAGAATATTCATTTTACTCACCAGTACATAAAACTTACTCAAGGATAGACTATTTTTTGGTAGATTCAAAACTTATCCCATTCACCTATAACTCACAATATCACAACATCATAATCTCAGACCATGCCCCATTAACATTTATGATCAAAGTAAACGGAATGGCAGAGGACACAGTCACAATGGAGATTTAATCCCCAAATCTTAAAAGATAAGTCATGTAATGAATATCTAGTAAAACAGATTAAAATGTTTTTGAGGCTAACGATAGCCCTGAAATCTCTGCCTCGCTCTTGGGAAACATTTAAAGCATTTGTACGAGGAGCATTAATTTCTCCCAATCATTTTTAATAAAGAGAATAGGGCCAAACAAAAGAAACTGGAAATGGAAATAAAGCAATTAGACACAGAAAATGCAGCAGCACCATCCACGATAAAAACAATAAAAATGCAGTAGTATGAAATATAAATAAACAAGATTATTCAGACCAAGTTATAAAACTTTATCAACATACAAAACAATTAAATTTGAATTTGGTGACAAACCACAAAAACTATTAGCGCGTCAACTTCGCAAATTGGACGGGGGGGAAAAAAACAATATACAAAATTAGAACAGATAGGGAGAAACATTAACATTGCCTAAAGATATTAATGATAGATTTCTACAATACTATCAAAAATTGTATTCATCTAAAATAACAGAACAATCAACGGGGAATGGAAACATTTTTACAGAATTGTAAGTTACGGGTCTAGATCAAAGAGAGAGAATGCTAGGGGCTGAAATTACGATAAAAGACTTGAAGAATCAATAAAGTCCTTAAAAATGGAAAGTCGGCAGGACCCGATGGACTAAATTCGGAATTTTATAAAAAATTTTATGACTTGCTTTCCCCACGCCTACAGACAATGTACAAATATGTATACTCAACAGAAACTCCCAGAAACTCTAAATGAATCAACAATCATACTTATACCAAAAACGGACAAGGATCTTGAAGACCCAGGTTCATACAAGCTATAGCCTCTAATACTGATCAGAAAATATTAACTAAGATTCTATCTAATAGATTGAGCTTAGTGATCAGTAAATTAATACATCCTGACCAAACAGGGTTTATCCCCAAACGGTATTCATTTTTTAATCTGAGAAGATTATTTAATATTATATACTCCAATAGAATCCCCAACGCAGAGCTAGCAATTATCTCGTTAGATGCTGAAAAGCATTTGACAGGTAGAATGGCCATATTTATTTTCGGGTGATGAAAAATTTCAACTAGGAGAGAAGTACTGTACATGGGTTAATTGTTATATTCTAACCCAACAGCTAGAATATTAACAAACAATGTTATCAACTAAATTATCTCTCTAGAGGCTGTAGACAAGGATGTTCACTATCCCCACTATTATTTGCTCTGCAATTGAACCCCTAGCAGAAAGCGTTAGAAACATCCAGGAATATTTGGATACAATACTAGAGACACAAGGATAAAATCTCCTTATATGCAGATGATATACTAATATATATTACAAAATTAGAAACTAGTATTCCAACACCTATTAAATCTAATAACTCAATTTGGTCAGTTTTCGGGATATAGAATCCAATTGGATATAAAAGCGAAATCATGCCACTTAACAAAAGTTTAATTACATACAATACAACCCATCCCCTTTTTAAAAAGGTTAAAGATAAATTTAAATACTTAGGAATCTGGGTAACTAAGACATCTACCTCTTTATTTAAACTAAATTTCCCACCCCTTACTGAAATACACTAATACGAATATCAATACTGGAAAACACTCCCCATTTCAATGCTTGGAGAATTAATGCTATAAAAATGATTTTTTTACCGGCAACTACTGTACTACTTCAATTCACTTCACGATATATATCCAAAAACTTTTTTCAAAAAGTCGACCCATTGTTACAAGTTTGTCTGGGATTATAAGAATCATTAGATATAAGTAAAAAAACACTTATGTCAATCAAAGATAAATGGAGGTCTGGCTTTGCCAAATTTTCTATTTTATTTTTGGGCAGGTCCATATTAAAAACAATGAATTTTGGCTGGAAGAAATGGACCAACAACCATATTGGCTAATGATGGAAAAGAAGACTGTCTACCTTTTGAAATTGAGACCGATCATATTTGCCCCCACAAAACAGCACAAAAAAACCTATAAAGAAAACCCCATAATACATAGGAATACGAATTTGGAAACAAATAAAAAAAGATTTAAATGAATAATATACCACTCTGCCTTCCCATTGTAAATAATCCTTTGTTCAAATCATCCTTTATGGACAAAGGTTCACACAATGGAAAAATCATGGAATCAAAATATGGACATCTTTATGGGAAAGGTACTTTTCTTTCATTTCAAGAGTTACAACTGAATTATGGACTGCACTCAATAATTTTTTCAGATATCTACAAATTAGAGATTATGTTAAATCTAATACACAAGTTTACACGAATAGGGAACTCAGAACTTCTTGATGACGTTCGAACAAGCATCTAACTACTGAACAAACTAATAGCTTATATTATAACACCCTAACTTAAATAACGAGGGTACCACCGACCCGAAACTACATAGATACAAATGGGAAATTGAAATTAGGTCATCCTATCCACGGACAGATATGTGGGCACGAAAGTTACACAATTACATCAATGTTCATTAAATGCCAGACTATTTTAATTACAATTCAAGGTCTTACAATAGGACCTACACTTCTCTAAATAAACACTAAATAGAATTTTCCCACTAATCTCTCATATTTGTTGATAAATGTCTTCCCTTTTAGAGGTAATTAACACATACTTTTGCAAACTGTATTAAAACTTAAACATTTCTGGACAGATATTTTGAAATAACTTCAAAGTTATTAATACAAAATTGGACCCAGACACAAAATTAATAATACTTGGAATATCAGAACAAAGCTAACACTCACAACAAACCAAAGAAACTTCCTCAATTACAGTATAATAACCGGAAAAAAAATTAATATTAAAATTTTGGAAAGGCCCTACAAACCCCCACAATCAAAATGTGGATTACGGAAATGTCGGAGACCCTATACTTAGAAAGAATTAGACTGTCTTAAGGACAAAACAAGATCTTTTCCATAAAATTTGGGCTCCATTCATTAACTATCTGAAGGGATAGATTGGGCACAGCCGAGGACCCAGCTGAAACTTGAACTCAGGAACCAGATGAAAAACTCTACTCTACTACTTTATAACCTACGAACCTATCTCCATTGATGTATCAAGGTAACCCCTTCCACCTTCCTTGTTTTTCTTTTGTGTTTTTTTTGTTTTTTTTTTTTTATGCTTCCTCTTTTATTTGGTAACTTTCTACCCTCTCTCTTCCACCAGCATTTCACTGTTTTGAGAGTGGTGGTGACATTTGTTCCACAGAAGAATTCAGAATTAACATCAATCCCTCGTCGCCATGGAATCAGTTCTTTTTACTTCCACTGAGTTTTCACTCAGTGGAATGCGACCACAGGGATTCCAGCAGGATCCTAAACAAAGTACTGCTACTTTGAAAAATTGGAACAACAGCGTGTCAGAGAGCGTGTTCCAAGACTGATGGCCAAGAGCAAAATTAAAGCAATTTTTGTAGCTGTCAGAATAGTAAGATTGGTTTTGCAGTCATCACATGTTCTAGTCATTTTACATTCTGAAAAAAAGACAGCAAATATGCTCAAGTCACTTTGTGGCTTGAAAGTGCAGACTAGCTTGACCCTTTGCAATGAAAGCTAAATATTCCCTCATGGTGCCTTGCATAGAGAGGTAATCTATGTAAGGGATTGTTTTTGAGAATATAGCATTTAAGGTAGTGAAATAGTATAATATTTGTATTGGAACTGACAGAATTCTGTGGATAGTCAAGGTTTCAAGGTCAGTTTATTGTCACATGTACCAATTACGGTACAGTATAATTCGAATTACCATACAGCCATACTTAAAAAAGCAACAAGACACACAACTACATAAAAGTTAACATAAACATCCACCACAGCGGATTCCCCGAATTCCTCACTGTGATGGAAGGCAATAAAGACCAATTGTCTTCCTCTTTTATTCTCCCGTGGTCGGGGCAGACAAACTATCTGCAGTCGGGGGGATCAAAACTCCCGCAGCCAGCGGCCGAACCCCTGCGTCGGGGTGGTCAAAGCTCCTGCGGCTTGGAATTCCCGAAGTTGGTCTTTAACCGGGACCACGAGTTCCATGATGATTCAGGTTTTCTTCCTCCTCTATCGCCTCATCAACAGTCTGTCTGTCCTTTCTTCTGTTTTGTTATTTTAAGTACGTGTTAAAGAGTATGTTTTAGTGTTCTCTGGGGGGGGGGGGGGGGGGGGTCGGGGAAAACTATTTTTCAATCTCTTACCTTGCCGAGATGCCATTTTTTTTGAATCGTATCTCCGGTCGCTCTGCGGCCTAACATCATGAAACTGGCAGCCTTGCTCGAGACTGCCGTTGAGCCCCACCGTGGGGGCAGTAGGCTTACTATAGGAAACTGTAACTATAGGAAACTGCGGCCTGCGGATTTCAACATCGAGGAGCTCACATTCTCAGGTAGAGAATGATGTCGGGAAGCTCCAAGCTGCGGGAGGTTCAACCAGCCCCAACTCGGGGAGTCCGATCGGCTGGCGTGGGGGGCTGAGATCCCTCCGATGCGGGAGCTTGATCGCCCCGATGCAGAGGGCTTGACCGCCAGTTGCGGGAGCCAAGATCGCCCCACTAACGGAAGGTTCGAGAGCCCCGACTGCGGGAGAACAAAGAAGCTTGAACTTTTTTTTGCCTTCCATCACAGTGAGGAATGTGAGAGTTGCTGCAGGGATGTTCATGTTAAAATTTATTTGGGTGTCTTGTTGCTCTTTATTGGTATGGACTGTATGGCAATCTGAATTTCACTGTACCTTAATTGGTACATGTGACAATAAAACAAACATTTGAACCCTTGAACTTAATAGTATATCCAAATGTTTGTTTCAGTGTCTCTCGGTATGTCTTATGTGGGGGGGTGGTGGGGGAGAAAAAGGGGGAAACCGTTTTTCAGTCACTTCCTCGATGGAGAGGCGACTTTTTTTCCTATCACTTCTCCCCCTCACTTCTCACGGCCTAATAGCTTGGATTGGAGCGGCCTTTCCCGGAGTCGGGCCCAGAGCGTCAGCAGCGGGCGCAACATGGACTTTTCCATCGCGGAGCGGGGGGCGAACCCTTGCCGGGAGTCGCCAGAAAGGAGTGCTCCGATCGCTGGCCTGGTGATTTTGGCATCGTGGTGCTGTGGTCTGCGGAGCTTCTAGCTGTGGTCGTGGCGTGAACTTACCATCTGGGATCCCTTGTCGGGGATCGCCGGAGAAGAGCTCCGACCTCCGGGCCTGCGGACCTAACATCACTGAAGCCGGTAAGAAAGTGTTCCGATTCGTGCACTCCAAGCCACAGAGTGTGTTTGACCGTCCCGATGACCGGAGTCTCGATCCAGCCAGACTAGAGGGCCTGTACTTACGGCCGTCCGTCTAGCAGCAACTACAGAGGGTTTATGGTCCCGACCCTGTATGAACGGAGGAGAGGACTGACTGAACTTTGTTGCCTTCCCCACATGGAAGGATGCTGTGGTGGATTGTCTATGTTAAATTCTATTGTGTCTTGTTGTTTCTGTTTTGCAACTGTATCGCTTGCAGGGCAAATCCATTTTCACTGTACTCTAGTTGGTGCATGTGACGAATAAATTTGACTTTGAATTATGATTCATTCTGGTCCTCCCATTTGTTTGCCATCTGTTTATTTTATTACTGTAGTTTGCAGTAATGATACTGTGATCTTGAACGTTTGCTTTTCATCTCCATGTGCACAGGACAAATTAAATATACAAAAATACCTTTCCCAGTTTTCTAAGTATAGCCATCCTCCTTTGTTTTCATTCAGCCAAGTGCAATATTGCATGCATTTTTTGTTTTATGTTTAAGAAGGACATTGTCAGAAAGTTCCTTGTATTAGAAAAATGAGTTGGATGTTTATAGAATGTAAAATTATGACTGGAGTGTGTTATAACAAAGCCAAGCAAAGATTATGTACAAATCACATGTTTCTGAATATGCAATCAGTCATAGCAAATATATGCAGTTTAAGTATTCATTGACAGCTTTGATAATCTCTGAAACACAGATTTGATTTTAGCTATGTTTCATTCCTGATGGCATATTTAGAACCATGTGCTCAAATCTTCCATTATCATAACCATAAGTGCGTGGTGAGCACTATTTTGATATTCAATCACATTTTTTTTAGAGATAAAGCGCTGAACGGGCTGTGTTGGCCCACCAAGTCCATGCCGACTAACAATCACCTGTACACTAATTCTATCCTACTCCATGGGGACAATTTACAGAGGCCAACCCCTTAACTTGTACGGCTTTGGAATGTGGAAGGATACCACAGAATCCAGAGAAATTCCATGTGGTCACTGGGAGGAGAAGGTACAAACACCAACAGACAGCACGTAGTCAGGATCGAACCTAGTCACTGGCGCTGTGAGGCAGCAACTCTACCACTGTGCCACATGCATATATTTTGATATATAAACATGATATATGTGTTAACATTAAATTACATGACAAATGCTTTACAATATCAATAGAATTAGAAAGTTTGATAAATGAAAGAAACATTTTACTGAGAATTAATATAAATTTGTAAAGGTCCCGTTTAATAGATCAAACCTTGTAAGTATTACAGTTAAATAGCACTCTCTTTGGTGTTTTGAAAGAGAAAAAAATATCTTCCAGATATGTACATTGGAATCACTTTTAAAGATTTCACAATTCAACCCATCATCCTGCACTGTGAAGATTTACTGTTCACTTCCTCAGTATGGCATTTCTCAACTTGAAGGTATTCATTAGATTTTCAGTACTCACCATTGCTACTGAAAGACAGCATCATTTAATGACATACTTCGCACAGCAAAAGACTATAAATGTCAGTCTGACTTAATAAATATGTGAGCCACTATAATAGCTGGAAAGGAGAAGAGAAGCTACATAAAATTAGTAAACATATCTGCTGAGACAAGGCCAAATGTCTGTCAATAATCGTCTACATAATGCAGCTCCAAATGAAATCAACAATGGTTTACATAAAGACAGAAGGAGGGATACCCATTCCCCCGTTATTACTACTCTGCCTCTCAAAATATTGCAGTTGGCTTATCTCAGTGTCATTTTCCTGCACTAACAGCATATCCTTTGATTAATCATATTTAAAAACCTATCAATCTCTGCCTTGAATATATTCTGAGTCTAAGCCCCACAGGCCCATGGGATAGTGAACTCCAAAGGTTTACCACTCTGGATGGCTGACAGCTTATTTTGTGTCTTCCACAGGCTTGGAAATTTCAACACAGCATCCACCCTGTCAATTCCCATTCGAATTTTATCTACTTAAATTAAACCTATCCCTTTTCGATTAGGTTTAAGTATTTATGGATCGGGACGGAGAGAGTCTACATGTTAAAATTATCAACTGGGGTAAGGTCAACTTTGAGGGTATGACAGAAAGTATCGCTCAAGTTTACTGGAGCAGGTATTTCAGGGAAAAGGAACATTGGCTAAGTGGGATGTTTTTAAAAGTGTTCTGAAGAGAGCTCAGGATGTGTACAATCCCCATTAGAGTGAAAGGCAAAGCAGGCAAACGTAAGGAAGCTGGCTGACGAGGGATCTAGAGGCATGGTTAAGAATAAAAAGCACATGGGACAGGTATAGACAGCTGGGATCAAGTGCATCCCTGGAGGAGTTTCGGGAACTAAGGAGCAAACTAAAAAAGGAACAGAAGGCAAAAAGGGGCCAGGAGATAGCTCTGGGGGTAGCATAAGACAATCCCAAAAGATTTTATAAATACATAAGGGGAAAAGGGTAACTAAGAGAGAGTGGGACCTCTCAGGATCAAGCGGTCACCTCTGTGTGGAGCCAGAGAGGGCAAGGTCCCAATTACTATTCTCCTCTGTATTACCGAGGAGAAAGATAGCAGGACGGGGGAAATTGGAGACCAGTCCCTGGAAGTGTCATGAGATGCAGTCAGGGTTACTGTCGAAGAAGTACTGAAGGTACTGTCGTGTTTGAAGGTAGACAAATCTCCGGGGCCTGATCAGAATATCCGAGGACATTGCAGGAAACTAGAGAGGAAATTGCGGAGCCTGGTTGAAATTTATGAGTCGATCCTTAAATACAGGAGAGGTGCCAGAGGATTGGAGGGTGGCAATGTTGTGCCTCTTTTCAAGAAGGGCTGCAGGGAAAATGCTGGGAACTATAGGCCAGGTGAGCTTAACATCTGTAGTTGGTAAGATTACTGGAGAGTATTCTGATGGGATAGGATATACAGGCATTTGGATGGGCAAGGGCTGATTAGGGACAGTCAGCATGGTTTTGTATGTGGAGGTCGTGTCTCACAAATCTGATTGATTTTTTTGAAGACGTGAGCAAAAGGTTGATGAAGGCAGAGCTGTAGATGTTGTGTACATGGACTTTAGTAAGGCATTCGACAAGGTTCGCATGGTAGGCTGTTCTGGAAGGTTAGATCTCATGGGATCCAAGGAGAGATAGCCGAATGGATAGCAAATTGGCTCCATGGAAGGAAGCAGAGGGTGATGGTGGAAGGTTGGAGGCCTGTGACTAGTGGTGTGCCACAGGGTTCGGTGCTGGGCCAGTTACTGTTTGTCATCTACATCAATGATTTGGATGAGAACATACAGGGCAAGATTAGCAAGTTTGCTGATGATACAAAAGTTAGTGGTTTTGCAGATAGTGAAGATGGTTGTGAACGATTGCAGCAGGATCTGGATCGATTGGCCAGGTGGGCGGAGGAATGGTTGATGGAATTTAATACAGAGAAGTGTGAGGTGTTGCATTTTGGGAAGTCGAACAAGGGCAGGACCTACACAGTAAATGGTAGGCCTCTGGGTAGTGTTGTAGAGCAGAGGGATCTAGGAGTACAGGTGCATGGTTCCTTGAAGGTCGAGTCAGCAGG
This sequence comes from Amblyraja radiata, assembly GCF_010909765.2. Lineage (NCBI taxonomy): Eukaryota > Metazoa > Chordata > Chondrichthyes > Rajiformes > Rajidae > Amblyraja > Amblyraja radiata. The sequence continues at coordinate 19,739,641 of NC_045964.1, forward strand.
TAGATAAGGTGGTCAAAAGGCTTTTGGCATTTTGGCCTTCATCAGTCAGAGTATTGAGTATAGAAGTTAGAAGGTCATGTTGCAGTTGTATAAGACATTGGTGAGACCGTATTTAGAATATTGTGTTCAATTCTGGGCACCATGTTATAGGAAAGATATTGTCAAGCTTGAAAGGGTGTAGAAAAGATTTACGAGGATGTTGCCAGGACTAGAGGGTGTGAGCTATAGGGAGAGGTTGAGTAGGCTGGGTCTCTATTCCATGGAGCGTAGGAGGATGAGGGGAGATCTTATAGAGGTATACTAAATCATGAGAGGAATAGATCGGGTAGATGCACAGGGTCTTTTACCCAGAGTAGGGGAATCGAGGACCAGAGGACATAGGTTCAAGGAGAAGGGGAAAAGATTTAATAGGAATATGAGAGGTAACATTTTCACACAGAGGGTGGTGGGTGTATGGAACAAGCTGCCAGAGGAGGTAGTTGAGGCTGGACTATCCCATCATTTCAGAAACAGTTGGGCAGGTACATGGATAGGACAGGTTTGGAGGGTTATGGACCAAGTGCAGGCAAGTGGGACTAGGGTAGCTGGGACATTGTTGGCCAGTGTGGCCGAGTGGGCTGAAGGGCCTGTTTCCACACTGTATTAATCTATGACTCAATTCTAAAAGCAAGGGAGTATGGCCAATCCTCTTCTTATGGGAGGACCCATACATTTCATCAATAAAATGATAAGCATTCATTCGTTCTGATGTTGATGAGACTTCCTTACTCTTGTACTCAAAACCTCCTCCCAGTTGCCTCTTCTGTATATGAACTGGTTGATTTTTGTTGTTTTGGTGTAATACCTGTCCACTTTAGGCAATTTTTCTATGCGACCATAGGCAATACAATACAATACGGTTTATTTGTCACATTGCACATAAAGTGCAAGTGAAATGAATATGTCACAGCGGTACAATGATAAAGAACACACACAAAAACACAATAAAAATTTAACATAAACATCCACCACAGCATTCATCACTGTGGTGGAAGGCACACAATTTGGCCAGTCCTCCTCCATTTTCCCCCGTGGTCGGGACCTCACCCTCCGCAGCCGTTGCTGCGGGCGTCCAGATGGTATAAAGGACAAGGTACAAGTCCAGGTAAGTCCAGGATCGGCTCTTCCCCACCGGAGACCGTGTGCTTTAAGTTGGCTAGGCCGCAGGCCTGCGGTCGAGATTTAAAGTTTAAAGTTCCGAATAGGCTGTCGCCACATGGTCGCCGGGGTGTTGCCTGTATTGTCATGAGTAGTCTCCTCAGTTGCCCAAAGAATCATAGCATTTTTCTGGTCACCGCTGGATTTTGAAATGTTCAAAAAATTCAGCGACAGTCGGCGACAGTGGGCTTGACGCCAATGAGCGTAGCTTCACTTCCCCTGACATAGATGCTGTCGTAGGTTGTCGTCAGGATGACATAGGTTGTCGCCAGGATGACATAGGTTGTCGCCAGTTTGTGTAGCTTGTCGCGGGTGGACGTAAGTTGACTTCGGTTGTCGTAGGTTATCGCCGTGTGGCTTGTAGGTTGTGTAGGTGTGGTCGTAGGTGGACGTCCTAATGGGTTTGCGGTTGTTCAGTGGTTTGCTGTAGCTTGACGTCGACCTAGGTGGTAGGTTGTTGTAGATGCGTAGACATTGTCATAGACATTGTCGTAGGGAGGTGCCAGTCGCAGGTTTTTTTGGCGACCCGCTACGATTATGACAGTTGCTGGCAGTCGCCGAAAAAAAATTCATTCTTAAGGGCCTGTCCCACTTACCGACTTTTCAGCAACTGTCTGGGGAGACTTTAAACTAGAATGGTCTGGGGCGAGGGGGACTCAAATACGAGAAAGCTAGTAGACAGGAATGGGATGCAGGAAGCAGAAAAGGCAAGCACTCGGACACAAGAGGAGAAAGAGAAAAAGGAAATAGAGAATAGAGGCGGGGGGTTTCTTAAAATGTGCATATTTTAATGCTAGGAGCATTGTAAGAAAGGTGGATGAGCTTAGAGCCTGGATAGACACCTGGAGTCTGATATTGTGGCGATCAGTGAAACAGGGTTGCAGGAGGCTGTGATTGGAAACTAACATATTCCAGGCTTTCGTTGCTTCAGGTGTGATAGAATTGGAGGGGCAAGAGGTGGAGGTGTTGCATTGCTAGTCAGGGGTGATATTACAGCAGTGCTTTGGCAGGATAGATTGGAGGGCTCATCTAGGGAGGCTATTTGGGTGGAACGAGAAGTGGGAAAGGGGTAGCAACACTTATAGGGTGTATTATAGACCGCCAAATGGGGATCGAGAATTGGAAGAGCAATATGTAGGAAGATAGCAGATATTCGTAGTAAGAACAAGGTAGTGATTGAGGGAGATTTCAACTTTCCACATATAGAACTGGGAATCACATCTGTAAATGGGCTGGATGGTTTGGAGTTTTGTAAAATGTTGCAGGATAGTTTTTTTGCAGCAATACCTAGAAGGTACCTACTAGAGGAGGGGCAGTGTGGACCTCTGTTAGGAAATGAGACGGGACAGGTGGTTGGAGGTATGCGTTGGGGAGCACCTTTGGGTCCAGTGATCACAATACCATTAGTTTCAATATAATTATGGAGAGGGTCAGCAAACTGGACCTAGGGTTGAGATTTATGATTGGAGAAAGGCTAACTTTGATGAGATGCCAAATGATTTAAAAGGAGTGAACTGGGACATTTTGTTTTATGGGAAGGATGTTAGAAGAGAAATGGAGGACATTTTAATAAGGGAAATTTTAGAGTACAGAATCTTTATGTTCCTGTTCAGTTGAAAGGAAACCAGTAAAAATTGGAAAGAGCCCTGGTTTTCAAGGGAAATTGGAACATCTTGTTCGGAGAAAAAGAGGGAGATTCTACAATAATTATAGGCAGCATGAAGTAAATGAGGTGCTTGAGGAGTATAAGGAATGTAAAAAGAATCTTAAGAAAGAAATTAGAAAAGCTAAAAGAGATATGAGGTTGCTTTGGCAAGTAAGGTGAAAGTAAATCCAAAGGTTTCTACAGCTATATTAATAGCAAAAGGATAACAAGGGAATAAATTGGTCCATTGGAGAGACAGAGTGGACAGCTATTCTGCAGAGCCCAAAAGAGATGGGGGAGATATTGAACAATTATTTTCTTCGGTATTCACCAAGGAGAAGGATATTGAATTATGTGAGGTAAGGGAAACTAGTAGAGTAGCTATGGATACTATGAGTTTTCAAAGTAAAAGAAGTACTGACACTTTTGAAAATATAAAAGTGGATAAGTCTCCAGGTCCTGACAGGATATTCCCTAGGATCCTTGAGGGAAGTTAGTGTTAGAGCAAATAGCCGGGGCTATGACAGAACTATATTTCAAATGTCATTAGAAACAGGAATAGTCCCCGAGGACCCTTGGCCGTCACTCTGCGCATTGTTTATGTACATTGTTTAAAACGGGTTCTTCAGAGTAACCCAGCAATCATTAGACCTGTTAGTTTGACTTCAGTGGTGGGCCAAATTAATGGAAAAGATATTAGAGATAATATATATACGCATCTGGATCAACAGGGTCTGATTAGGAACGTCCACGTGGATTTGTGCCGGGAAGGTCATGTTTGACTAATCTTCTTGCATTTTTATGAAGAGGTTACTAGGGAAATTGATGAGAGTAAAGCAGTGGATGTTGTCTATATGGACTTTATAAGGCCTTTGACAAGGGTCCTCATGGAAGGTTTGGTAAGAAGGTCAATTGTTTGGGTAATTATGCAGGAGTAGCAAGATTGATTCAACATGCTGAATGGGAGATGCCAGAGGGGGGGGGAGGGGGAGAGGGAGGGAAAGGGGAGGGGGGAGGAGAGGGGAGAGAGGAGAGGAGAGGAGAGAGGAGAGGAGAGGAGAGAGAGGGGGGAGAGGAGAGAGGGGGGGAGAGGAGAGAGGGGGGAGAGGAGAGAGGGGGAAGAGGGAGGGGGGGAGAGAGAGAGGGTGGGGAGAGGAGAGAGGAGGAGAGGAGGGGAGAGGGAGAGGGGGGGGGGGAGGGGGGGGGGGGGGGGGGGGAGGGGGGGGGAGGAGGGGGGGGGGGAGAGGAGGGGGGAGAGAGGAGGGGGGGGGAGGGGGGAGAGGAGAGAGGGGGGGGATAGGAGAGGGGGAGAGGAGGGGGGAGAGGAGAGAGAGGGGGGAGAAGAGAGGGGGGGGAGAGGGGGGGAGAGAGGGGGGGAGAGAGGAGGGAGAGAGGGGGAGGAGGAGGAGAGAGGGGGGGAGAGGAGAGGGGGGGGGAGGGAGAGAGGGGGGAGGGGGGACGAGAGAGGGGGGGAGAGGAGAGAGGGGAGGAGGAGGGGGAGAGAAGGGGGAGAGGAGAGAGGGGGAGGGAGAGGACCAGAGGGAGGGGGGAGAGAGGAGGGGGGGGAAGGGGGTGAGAGAGGAGGGGGGAGAGGGGGGGAGAAGGGGGGGAGAGGAGAGGGGGGGGGGAGGAGAGGGGGGAGGAGATTAGGGGAGGAGAGGGGGGGGAGGGGAGGGGGAGAGGAGAGGGGGAGAGAGGAGAGGGGGCGAGGGGGAGAGGGAGAAAGGGGGGGAGGGAGAGGAGGGGGAAAAAGGGAAGAGAGAGGGGGGGAAGACGAGAGGGGGGGGAATAGAGAGGGGGGAAGAGACGAGGGGGGGAAGAGAGAGGGGGGAGAGAGAGAGGGGGGGGGACTGAGAGGGGGGGGTGGAGAGGGGAGGGAGAGGGCGAGGGGGGAGGGGAGAGGGGGGATGGAGAGGGGAGTAGAGGAGAGGCGGAGAGGAGAGGAGAGAGGAGAGAGGAGAGGAGAGGAGAGGAGAGAGAGGAGAGGAGAGGAGAGGAGGGAGAGGGGGGGAGAGAGAGAGAGAGCGAGGGGAGAGAGAGGAGGAGATAGGGGGAAAGAGGAGAGGTGAGAGGGGGAGAGGAGAGAGGGGGGAGGAGAGGAGAGAGGGGGGGGAAGGACGAGAGAGGGGGGGGAGGGGGGGAGAGGGGTGGGGGGGGGGAGGGGGGGGGGGGGAGGGGGGTGGGGGAGAGGGGGGGCGGAGAGGGGGGGGCGGGGGGGGGAGAGGAGGGGGAAGAGAGGAGAGGGGGGGTTAGGGGAGAGGAGAGTGGAGGAGGGGGGGGAGAGGAGAGGGGGAGAGGACCGGGGGGGGGGAGAGGAGAGAAGAGAGAGGTGGAGGGGGAGGGAGAGAGGGGGGAGGAGAGAGAGGAGGGGGGCAGGAGAGGAGGGAGAGAGAGGGGGAGAGGAAGAGAGGGGGGAGGAAAGACGGGGGCAAGAGAGGGGGGGAGAGGATGGAGAGGCGGGGCAGACGGGGGGGAGAGAGGGGGGGAGGAGGGGAGGGGGGAGGAGAGGGGGAGAGGAGAGGAGAGGAGAGGGGGGGGGGGGGAGGAGAGAGAGAGAGGGGGAGAGAGAAGAGGGGGGAGAGGAGGAGAGAGGGTCGAGGGGGAGGGAGAGAGGGGGGGAGAGGAGAGAGGGGGAGAGGAGAGAAGGGGGAGAGGAGAGGAGGGAGAGGAGGGGGAGGGGGGGGAGAGAGGAGGGGGGTGAGGGAAGGTGGAGAGGAGGGGGGGAGGGGGGGGGGAGAGGAGGGGGGGGGAGAGAGGAGGGGGGAGAGGGGGGGGAGGGAGGTGGGGGGGGGGGGGGGGAGGGGGGGGGAGAGAGAAGGAGGGGGGGTGAGGAGCGAGGGGAGGAGAGAGAGGGGGGGAGGAGGGGGGGAGGGGAGGAGAGGGGGGGGGGAGGGAGGGGGGGGAGGAGAGGGGAGAGGAGAGGGGGGAGAGAGAGAGAGGGGGGGAGGGGGGGAGAGGGAGCGGGGAGGGACAAGAGAGAGGGGGGGAAGAGAGAGAGGGGGGAAGAGAGAGGGGGGAAGAGAAGAGAGAGGGGGGAAGAGAGGGGGGGAAGAGAGAGGGGGGAAAGAGAGAGGGGGGGAAAGAGAGGGGGGGAAGAGAGAGGGGGGAGAGAGGGGGGGGGAGAGAGGGGGGAGAGGGGAGGGAGAGAGGGGAGGGAGAGGGGAGGGGGGAGGGGAGGGGGGAGGGGGGGGGGGAGGAGAGGAGAGGAGAGGAGAGGAGAGGAGAGGAGAGGAGAGGAGGAGAGGAGGGAGGAGAGAGGATGAGGAGAGGAGAGAGAGGAGAGGAGAGGAGAGAGGAGAGGAGAGGAGACGAGAGAGGAGAGGAGAGGAGAGGAGAGGAGAGGAGAGGAGAGGAGAGGAGAGGAGAGGAGAGGAGAGGAGAGGAGAGGGGAGGAGAGGAGAGGAGAGGAGAGGAGAGGAGAGGAGAGGAGAGGAGAGGAGAGGAGAGAGGAGAGGAGGAGGGGGGAGAGGAGAGAGGGGGGGGAGAGGGAAGAGAGGGGGGAGAGGAGAGAGGGGGGAGAGGAGAGGGGGGGATGAGAGAGGGGGGAGAGAGGAGGGGGGAGAGAGGGGGGGAGAGGAGGGGGGGAGAGGAGGGGGGGGAGAGGAGGGGGGGGGGGGGAGAGGAGGGGGGAGGAGGGGGGGGAGACGAGGGGGGGATGAGAGGAGGGGGGGAGGAGTGTGGGGGAGGAGAGGGGGGGAGAGGGTGGGGTGATGGGGAGGGGGGGGGGAGAGAGAGAGAAAGAGAGGGATTAGGGAGAGAGAGAGGTGGGGAGAGAGAGAAGGGGAGCGAGAGAGAGAGAGAGGGTTCCTTTTTACTTCAACCCAAACAACCATTTGCAGGCAGCGCTTTTTTCCTCAAACTAACCATATTTTCATTTTCAAACCACATTATGGGTACTCACAGCTGTGGAGACATTTGTTCAGTGTTATTCAGAGCACCACTTGCAGAGACTGATTGAGGCATACCACTTGCAGAGACTGATTGAGGCATACCACTTGCAGAGACTGATTGAGGCACACCACTTCCTGGTTTTATAGTCCCTCCCCCTCCCTTCAGCAGGGGCAGCAGAGAGAATGGGGAATTTTGTAAAAACATTAATATCTCTGTCATTTTTCATCGACGGGAAAAATCCTCAGCACACATGCGGCGGAGGGGGGCTCTGAGCGAGGTGGCCAAAAATGACGGCCGTAGGCGGCGGCGTTCTCTCGGAAATCGCAGCAACAGAAGGCCAAAAGCGGTCAAGAACAGAGATTTAGTAATATAGATAAATAATTCTATCATTAACACTAAAAACTAACAAATGTACTAAATCATTCACTTTAACCTAAAACCTAATGTTAACACCTAATACTAATCCGTTCTTCTTTAAAGCTAATACCTAATAGTTACTAGATTTACGTCCTCTAGGCAATGGTCAATGTATTGGTTTATATTTAAAATATGTTTAATATCTATCCGATGGGAGGGGGGGGGGGGGGGGGGTTGGAGCTTCCAGTATCTGCCAGGCAAAAGCGAGAGGGAGGTGACGGTGTTTGGAGAGGGGAGGAGTGAGTGAGAGAGAGAGAGAGAGTGATCACGTTTGTCCGGCAGGCTGGTGATTTCAATTAACCCCTTCAAGCCGACCGTTTTTAAACCGAGTATGTGTTTAATATACGAATACTAATAAGTAAGAAATGCAGTTAATTAAAATTGGGTATTTAAATAGTAAATACCCACTTAGACCTATTTAAGAAATGTAATCCTTTTAGAGGAAATTACTCACAGTCTTTGACTGTTTAATATATGAATATCAATAAGCAAAATTGTTGTTAATTTAAATACGGTATTTAAATAGTAAATACCTACTTAGACCAAGCTATAAGATGAACTACTTACAGTACTTGTTCTATTTTCTTTCTGTGCATATAATATTATGTTCTGGCCTGTTTTTTTCTTTTCTATAATATTATTTTCTAAGGGGCGGAGCTAAATGCAATTTACACCTACGGAAGCTCGCCCAAAATTTCCCACCATGGATTCCCTTGTTTCAGATTTCCCACAAAATTTCCCACAAAATTTCGTCATAGCGCACTTTTCTTTGTGATATACCAGCAGCGTTCGGAAATTGGGATCACCCACCCAACACCCAGAAGGTTGAGTTATTGTGTTGCACCATCTGAAACAAGGGAATCCATGTAAGCTATAATGCAAGACGACCCTCTGAAGAAAACTGGAGGAATTACTTTTTGTAGCTGGAATATTAGGGGTGTTAACGAGCCAATTAAAAGGGGTAAGGTTCTTGCCCAATTAAAATCAATTAATGCTGATATAATATTTTTACAGGAAATGCAACTTAAAGTTCACGCTCAGACCAGGCTGAAGGCTAACTGGATCGGTCAAATATATCACTCCTCTTATCTTTCCAAATCCAGAGGCACTGCAATTATAATCCGTAAGGGAATACAGTATTAAAATTTAAGCTAAATCAAATTCATATGCAGATGATGTATTATTATATATCACCAATTCCCAAGTTAGCATTCCAAGTATATTAAATCTTATAGAGGAATTTGGTTCCTTTTCAGGATATAGAATAAACTGGAACAAAAGTGAAATTATGTCAATAAAATCTCAAGAGCCGACACACCTTCTAAAATTCCGGTGGCGCTATGGAGTAGGAGAGACTCGCGCCAACTAGCTCTGTGAAAAAAACGAAAAAAACGGGAGGAAAAGACAGATCCTACCTGCAGAAAACAGGACCGATTGTTTTGCACTAAGCCCGTGACGTCATCAGGCGCGCGACACCGGCAGTATGTCGACTCAACATACTCCCCCCCACAAGGCAAAAAACGGCAAGACTAAAGAGGTAGGCCCAACTGAAGCCTCGGCCTCAGGTTTAACAGCATCCCGAGAAGACATCTCAAAGAAGAAGAAAAAGACTGAGATGGAAGAATTAAAAACGTTCCTTAAGGAGGAACTTAAAAATCTTAGACAGAACTTTCAAGAGGTTAAAGAGGAGCTAGCATCTTTTAAAAAGAAATGAAAGAACAAATTAAAGAAGATGTTACAGAGATTGTACACGAAGTCCTTGAAGACTGGAAATTAGAAATGGAAAGAAATATGACTCAAAATGTTGAAGAAGTAAATGAAAAACTGAATAAGATGGAATCCAGATTTGATTCTAAACTTGAACCTATTCTCCTGACATTAGACCAACACTACAAGATTGTAAAATAACTTGAGGAACTTGCTGAGACAAGCACCGCAACTACAAAACAACTCATCACTGAGAACCAACGCCTATCAAAGTTATTGTATCAAATAACTGAAAAATGTACAGACTTGGAGGGACGACAGAGGCGTCAGAACTTAAGAATCGTGGGCATCCAGGAAGGCAGAGAGGGGACTCGTGACCCCGTGAATTTGCTGCAGAAGTACTGAAAACAATTTTGAACCTGGATCAGGCGCCATTACTTGCCCGAGCGCACAGAGTGGGTCGCCCAAAGGTGGGCGACCGACCAAGAATAATGATAGTAAAGGTCCAATATGACCATGTATTGGATGACATGATGTGGAAAATTGGCAAAAGCAGAAATCTTGTATATGAAGGAGACAAGATTAGCGTATTCAGAGATTACCCCGTGGAAGTTGCTAAGAAAAGAGCGTTGTTCACAGAAACAAGAAGAATACTGAAGAACATAAAGAATCTGAGATATGGACTGTTATACCCCGCAACACTGAGAGTCAGTTACGAGAAGAAGGAATACTTCTTCATCAAGCACACGGAAGCATTTGAATTTGCCAAGAACGTCGAGGACAAGATCAAAGATTGAAAAATATTCAACTCTTAACACCTACTCGGACACTGCTATCTCGCAGAGAAGATATGGAACTCTAAACTTTAAACTATTATATTTAAGAGTTGCCTAAAATTCGCAATAAGAATTGGGTATATTTCCTGCAACGGATATATAATACTAACATTCTAGTACTAACCTCTAACAACTATTAATAATCAAGAATATTAACTAACACTAACTAATGATAATAAGATTATTTAGATTATTTAAGAATTAATTAAAAGTATGAAATATAAGTAAAGTATGATTCAGGTATTTTATAATGAGAAATGTTTGATGGCCCTCTCTCTGATGTTTTCGTTTTTGATTATTCTTTGATAAATGTTTATATTATACAAAACTAATATTTCAATTTGAGACTACTAATTATACCATTAATGGAATATAATCAATATTTCTTTCCCCCCCACAAATTGTATGCATCGAATTGGAAACTTTCCTTTCAAGGAAAGTACGGAGCTAGTATTTTTATAAACCAAAAGCTACGGAAGTCCATAGATGCTTAGCCACATTAGGGTGGCTATCACTAACTGCACTAATTGTAGTTGTAGTTGCTTTTCTTTTTTACTTTCCACACTTTACTAACCCTATTAGCTATCACCTTTTTTATCTTATATCACATTATATTTTGTATTTGGAATGGAATTGCATATTTTATTTAAGGAGATACGTTCGGATGGAAAACAGACGTGACCTAAAATTCATCTACCTGAAGTTCAAGTATAAGGTAGGGTTGAGTGTGCTGAATCATCTGCTCTACCACTTAATCACAAGATGCAAGACATGAATATAAAAATTGGGGGTGAGGGAATTAAATTCTGTAGTTGGAATGTTAAGGGAATTAATGAACCTATCAAGAGAGGCAAAGTGTTAGCTCATTTAAAATCATTGAAAACAGATATAATATTTCTCCAGGAAACACATCTTAAAAAGGAAGCACAACACAGATTGAAAGCAAAATGGATTGCTAAAGCATACCATTCTTCATTCTCACATAAATCAAGAGGTGTTGCAATATTAATTCGTAAAGGTATACCCTTTAAACATATATCAACGATAGAAGACATTGAAGGCAGATATATTGTAATAATAGGGGAGTTATACTTAAAAAAGGTGACTCTCCTCAATGTGTATGGACCAAATTTTGATAGCCCTCTGTTTTTTAAGAGAATTCTTAACAATATCCCGGAAGGTACACAACAAAACTTAATAATCGGTGGAGATTTAAATTGTACATTGGATGCTTGTTTGGATAGATCATCAACTCAAAGAAAACTAAAATCTCGATCAAGTGAATTTTTAAATTCATACATTAATACTACTAATATTAAGGACGTTTGGAGAATTGAAAATCCATCGGGCCGAGAATATTCATTTTACTCACCAGTACATAAAACTTACTCAAGGATAGACTATTTTTTAGTAGATTCAAAACTTATTCCATTCACCTATAACTCACAATATCATAACATCATAATCTCAGACCACGCCCCATTAACATTTATGATCAAAGTAAACGGAATGGCAGAGACACAGTCACAATGGAGATTTAATCCCCAAATCTTAAAAGATAAGTCATGTAATGAATATCTAGTAAAACAGATTTAAATGTTTTTTGAGGCTAACGATAGCCCTGAAATCTCTGCCTCCCTTCTTTGGAAACATTTAAAGCATTTGTACGAGGAGCATTAATTTCTTCCCAATCATTTTTTAATAAAGAGAATAGGGCCAAACAACAGAAACTGGAAATGGAAATAAAGCAATTAGACACAGAAAATGCAGCAGCACCATCCACGATAAAACACAATAAAATTGCAGTATTGAAATATAAATTAAACAAGATTTATTCAGACCAAGTTATAAAACTTTATCAACATACAAAACAATTAAATTTTGAATTTGGTGACAAACCACAAAAACTATTAGCGCGTCAACTTCGCAAATTGGACGGGGAAAAAACAATATACAAAATTAGAACAGATAAGGGAGAAACATTAACACTGCCTAAAGATATTAATGATAGATTTCTACAATACTACCAAAAATTGTATTCATCTAAAATAACAGAACAATCAACGGGAATGGAAACATTTTTACAGAATTGTAAGTTTGCGGGTCTAGATCAGAAAGAGAGAGAATTGCTAGGGGCTGAAATTACGATAAAAGACATTGAAGAATCAATAAAGTCCTTAAAAAACGGAAAGTCGGCAGGACCCGATGGTCTAAATTCGGAATTTTATAAAAAAAATTATGATTTGCTTTCCCCACGCCTACAGACAATGTACAAATACGCTTATACTCAACAGAAACTCCCAGAAACTCTAAATGAATCTACAATCATACTTATACCAAAAACGGACAAGGATCTTGAAGACCCAGGTTCATACAGAGCTATAGCCCTCTTAAATACTGATCAGAAAATATTAACTAAGATTCTATCTAATAGATTGAGCTTAGTGATCAGCAAATTAATACATCCCGACCAAACAGGGTTTATCCCCAAACGGTATTCATTTTTTAATCTGAGAAGATTATTTAATATTATATACTCCAATAGAATCCCTAACGCAGAGCTAGCAATTATCTCGTTAGATGCTGAAAAAGCATTTGACCAGGTAGAATGGCCATATTTATTTTCGGTGATGGAAACATTTCAACTAGGAGAGAAGTACTGTACATGGGTTAAATTGTTATATTCTAACCCAACAGCTAGAATATTAACATACAAAATGTTATCAACTAAATTTAATCTCTCTAGAGGCTGTAGACAAGGATGCTCACTATCCCCACTATTATTTGCTCTTGCAATCGAACCCCTAGCAGAAAGCGTTAGAAACCATCCAGGAATATTTGGATACAATACTAGAGACACAAGGAATAAAATCTCCTTATATGCAGTTGATATACTAATATATATTACAAAATTAGAAACTAGTATTCCAAACCTATTAAATCTAATAACTCAATTGGTCAGTTTTCAGGATATAGAATCAATTGGAATAAAAGCGAAATCATGCCAATAACAAAATTCAATTTACATACAATACAACAATCCCCTTTTAAAATAGTTAAAGATAAATTTAAATACTTAGGAATCTATGTAACTAAGACATATACCTCTTTATTTAAACTAAATTTCCCACCCTTACTGAATAAACTACATAAGAATATTCAATACTGGAAAACACTCCCCATTTCAATGCTTGGGAGAATTAATGCTCTAAAAATGATTTTTTTACCGCAACTGCTGTACCTACTTCAATTAATTCCGATCTATATCCCAAAACCTTTTTTCAAAAAAGTCGATTCCATTGTTACAAGTTTTGTCTGGGATTATAAGAATCATAGAATAAGTAAAAAACATTTATGTAAATCAAAGATAAATGGAGGTCTGGCTTTGCCAAATTTCTTATTTTATTTTTGGGCAGTCCATATTAAAAACATGAATTTTTGGCTGGAAGAAATGGATCAACAACCAGATTGGCTAATGATGGAAAAGGAAGACTGTCTACCTTTTGAAATTGGACCGATCATATTTGCCCCCACAAAACTGCACAAAAAAACCTATAAAGAAAACCCCATAATACATAGTGGAATACGAATTTGGAAACAAATAAAAAAAGATTTAAAATTGAATAATATACCACTCTGCCTTCCCATTGTAAATAATCCTTTATTCAAATCATCCTTTATGGACAAAGGTTTCACACAATGGAAAAATCATGGAATCAAAAATATAGGACATCTTTATGGGAAAGGTACTTTTCTTTCATTTCAAGAGTTACAACAGAATTATGGACTGCACTCAAATAATTTCTTCAGATATCTACAAATTAGAGATTATGTTAAATCTAATACACAAGTTTACAGGAATAGGGAATCAGAAATTCTTGATGAATGTCTGAACAAGCATCCTAATACTGAAAAACTAATAGCTTATATTTATAACACCCTACTAAATAACGAGGTACCACCGACCGAACCATATAGATACAAATGGGAAAATGAAATAGGTCATCCTATCACGAAAGATATGTGGGACAAAAGTTTACAACAAATACATCAATGTTCATTAAATGCCAGACATACTTTAATACAATTCAAGGTCTTACATAGACTACACTTCTCTAAAATAAAACTAAATAGAATCTTCCCACAAATCTCTCCTAATTGTGATAAATGTCTACATTTAGAGGCTAAATACGTTTGCAAACTGTATAAAACTTAAACATTTCTGGACAGATATTTTTGAAATAACTTCAGAAGTTATTAATACAAAACTGGACCCAGACACAAAATTAATAATACTTGGAATATCAGAACAAAGCTTAACACTCACAACAAACCAAAGAAACTTCCTCAATTACAGTATAATAACCGGAAAAAAATTAATAATGTTAATAATGTATGACTGATGTATATGAAAAGTTTTTTTTACTATAATATGTAACTACATTTTATAATATGTCTACTTCTAATAAATAAATTAAAAAAAAAAAAAAAAAAAATTCCCTTTCAGAATTGCAATGGAAAAATTCAAATATCTGGGTGTTCAGGTAACCAGAAAATATACTTCTCTATTCAACGCAAACTTCCCTCCGTTAGTTGCTAAATTAAATGCTTTTATTCAATTATGGAAAACACTTCTGATGTCTCTAATAGGCAGAATAAATGCTATAAAGATGATCTTCCTCCAACAAATCCTGTATTTATTCCAATCAATACCGATATATTTTCCTAAATTTTTTTTCAAAAAACTTGATTCTCTGATTACAAATTTTATTTGGGATTATAAAACACATAGAATTTATAAACGGCACCTATGTAAACCCAAAGAAACTGGTAGATTGGCTCTCCCCAACTCCTTATACTATTACTGGGTAACGAATATTAAACATGTAATCTACTGGCTGGACAACACAGGCCAACAGGTAAGTTGGTTAATAATGGAGAGAGAGGATTGTTTGCCTTTTAATATAGGCGCGATTCTTCTCTCTCCAATAAATTTGAAGAACACACTATATGAGAAAAATCCGATTATTCACAGTACTTTACGAATCTGGAGACAAGTGAAATCAACCTTTAAACTGAGAAATTTATCTCTTCTTTCACCAATTGCCAATAATCCTTCGTTCAAGCCATCTATTTTAGACAAAACGTTTACATATTGGGAAAGATTAGGAATCAAAAAACTTGGAGATCTTTATGAGATGGGAACTCTTTTCTCATTTCAAGAATTACAGCCGAAATATCACCTGAAAGGTAATCAATATTTCAGATACCTTCAAATTTGAGACTATCTGAAAACATATACCCAAGACTACCAAACTTTGCTGCCAGACATCCTAGACGATTGTATGAATAGAAATTCGGAGTCAAACAAGTTAACATCATATTTGTATAACACTCTTTTAAATATAGAAATCCCATCGTCAGAAGTAATTATAAGAGCCTGGGAAGAGGAACTTGGCCTAAAAATTCTAAAAGACAGATGGGAAGAAAACCTTTTATATATACGTATAATAATAATAATAATAATAATAATAATAATAATAATAATAATAATAATAATAATTATTATTATTATTATTATTATAATAATAATGATAATAATAACTTTATTTATAGAGCACTTTAAAAACAACTACTGTTGCAACAAAGTGCTGTACATGACATCATGAACAAAAAATTATTACAAGACAATAAAAACATTAAAAAAGAGAGTAAAAACAATAAAAAACATTAAAAACACTAAAACAGGAGCAAAGTCTCATGCATGGTCAAAAGCCAAGGAATAGAAAAGGGTTTTAAGACTAGTTTTGAAGATGGACAGTGAGGGGGCCTGTCTGATGTGCAACGGCAGAGTGTTCCATAATGTCGGAGCAGCAACAGAGAAGGCTCTATCCCCTCTGAGCTTCTGCTTAGACCTCGGTACCTCCAGGAGCAGCTGATCAGCTGACCTGAGGCACCGGGCAGGAGCGTAGGGATGAAGCAGCTCAGAGAGGTAAGGCGGGTCGAGACCATTTAAAGATTTAAAAACAAATAAAAGAATCTTAAAATGAACTCGAAAGTACACCGGGAGCCAGTGGAGGGAGGCTAGAATTGGCGTTATGTGCTCCCTCTTTCGAGTTCCAGTTAAAAGGCGAGCAGCAGCATTCTGAACCAACTGGAGACGAGCCAGGGAAGATCGAGTAACTCCAAAATAGAGTGCGTTACAGTAATCCAGCCTAGACGTGATGAAGGCATGGATTACTGTTTCAAAATGCTGCCGCTCAAGAATGGGCTTCACCTTTGCCAGCTGCCTTAAATGAAAGAAGCTGGACTTAACTACCGCGCCTATTTGATGATCTAATTTAAAATCACTGTCCATCTTAAAACCCAAGTTTAAAACTGTTGGCTTCACATACAGTGCCAGGGGACCCAAGTCAACAGGGGGAGGTTCACGGCAGCCATTGGGACCAAACACTATCACCTCTGTCTTCTTTTCATTAAAACCTAGAAAGTTTAGGGCCATCCAGGATTTAATGTCATCAAGACATAACAGAAGTGATTTGACAGAGAAAGCATCTTCCTTCCTCAGCGGCATATATAGTTGGCTATCATCAGCATAACAATGAAAAGAGATGCCATGCTTTCTAAGAATGGAACCCAGAGGAAGTAAGTACAGTGAGAAAAGCAGGGGCCCTAAAATTGAGCCATGTGGAACCCCATATGACAGAGGAACGTTAGACATTCGTTAATTCAATTTAAAATTCTGCACAGACTCTACTACTCAAAGTCTAAACTGAATAAGATCTTTCCAAATGTATCTCCTATTTGTGATGAATGTCTCCTTCAGTAAGCAACTATAACGCATTCATTTGCCTCTTGCATAAAGTTACATAAATTTTGGAGAGGAATTTTTGAAAGTTTCTCAAAAACACTAAAAACAAAATTCCCAACACGGAATTGATTATTCTAGGTACGTCAAAAGCCTGCTCTGAGCTAACATTATTTCAAAGACGTTTCCTAATTATGGCCTGATAACGGCGAAAAAGCTAATGCTCAAATTTTGGAAACAAACATCTGTCCCTACTCTCAAAATGTGGATTACAACATGTCTGAGACGCTACATCTTGAAAATATTAGACTTGTCTTAGCAGAAAAACCAGATCATTTTTCGAAAATATGGACACCATTCATTGATTTATTACAAGGATAGTATGGTACAACACAATTTTGGAGTTAAATCTAATTACGGGTTGGGTGATGGGTGGGGAGGGATGCGAGGCAGGTATATCATCACTTTTCTCTTTCTTTCTTTTTTGTCTTTTTATTTCTCTATTCCTTTCTTATTTCTTTTATTTACTCACTCTTTGGCTACACCACTTTTGTAGTCTAGGGGTTGTATCTTTGCACATTCCACTTTTTCTCTCTCTTGCTTTTTCTCCTTTCTTTTCTCTTAACTATAGCTAAAAGTCAATATTGAAGCTGTACAATAACTGTATTATGTCATATGCCGTTGGTTATATTTTTGTACACTTGCTTCTAATAAATAAAAATTAAAAAAAAACTTTTGGGAATGAAATTCAGCACACAGTCATTCTTAAAGCATACTAAATTAGAATACATTTCTAAGCTGCAGTATTTGCTACAGGATATGCCAAAAAGATGATCCATGTTGTTTTAAGATTCCCATCATCACAGAAACCTGTCAATACAATTCACTCTATGAAATTTCAAGAAACCAGTGAGCTCACAAGATGTTGACAAAATCTTGGATGTAATACTGAAGATGTGCTCCAGAACGAGCTAGTCACAAGTCAAGCTGTTCCTGTACTTCTACAACACCAGCATCCAATCAACAGTTTGGATGACTGCCAATGACCACTGGAAGCAGGAAGAAGCCAATCCAACTAATTTATAATCCACGAGTCTACACTAAAAACAGCAGAAAGTGTTGAGTGTTAACAAGTACACTTTCTCATCCAACATGCTCACCGATGCTCACTTTGGGTTCAGCAAAGATGCCTGAGCTCCAGAATTTATTATAAACCTGGTCCACATTTGGAGAAAATTCCAAATTCAGAGATATGATGACAATAATCACAGCATGGGATAATGGTAGCATTTGTCCAATTGGAACATTGTGGGCAGCATATTGGGAATTAGGGAGAATTTTTTCCAACAGTGCATGGCAGCATGATTGTGGATTATTGAAGAGAAATCTCCAAGATCTAACTACTTTTCATTGTTCATAAGTGGTTTGACCTTCTTCATAATGACAGAAATAGTGATTTGTCACATGTACCATAAGGTACAGTGATATGCGAATTACCATTCAGCCATACGGAAAAAAATGCAACAAGGCACACAACTACATAAAAGTTAATATAAACATCCACCACAGCAGATTCCCCACATTCCTCAGTGTGATGGACAGCAAAAAAAGTCTAATCTTCTTCCTCGGTCCCGCGGTGGGAGCAGTCGAACCATCCGTCAGGGCGATCGAAGCTCCCGTAGCCGGCAGTCGAAGCTCCTGCGTCAGGGCGATCGAAGTTCCCACATCGGGGCGGTCGAAGCTCTCGCATCAGGGAGATCGAACCTCCTGCGTCGGGCCATCTCAAGGATAAAGTGCTCAACAACCATAAACAGAATGAATGCTTGAAGCAATTACAAAAGTGAAAACAGATCTTGAAATCTGCATAAACATTTTTCATTGATGTAGAAAAAGCCCGACAGAAGTACCGTGCTGCCATAATTTTGCTCAGACAAATTGAATAAGCCTAATGAAATAATTTAACATACAGAATGAGCTTTGGTCCAGTATTGGAAACACAGCAAACATGGTGGGAAAACAGTGCATGTCGTCAGAAATGACAACAGAACAGAGTGAAAGAAATATTATCAACTGAACGAAATATGAGGTTGGTGAAAACAGTAGATTGTGAACCACATGTGAAAACATAAAGCTGATGGTGGAAATATTAGCAGGAATTGCCTTTCTCGGCCAGAATACCCAGGCAAATAATGGTTTGTGCACCAAAATTCACTCTTCAAAGAGTGATGAAGTGGAATTTCACTATGAGATGAATGCAAGGAGGAGCTATTCAAGGCATCTACCTGCATAGTTTTAGGGCTATGCTGATAGATTAGGTGGGCACGTATTCCTATTCATAAGTGCAGTCTGTATGGGTTTGCGTGACATCAATAATTGCGCTTTCAACAAGCATGGAAAGAGTGTTCTGTTGCACAGCTGGCAATCTTCCAAAGGAAAGGAGGTCAAGGGGAAGTTAGCTCTTGACAATAAAGGCATCTGTTGCTCGTGTCTTGCTACTTCTGAAATGTGGAACACATTTCCTGGTGCTTGTCAGGATTCCTTAACACAGTCATTTAAAATTATGCTATTCCTCTGTAGAATTTTATAGTATCTCTCTCAAGAATGTTTTCCATGACTAGCTGTCAAGGAAAAGGTGCGCAGAATAAGCAACCACCCCAGGAACATGCACCTTCCCCTGTGGATATGAGTTGCATGTAAGGATGGGTGTGGTGTAAATGTCTCGAGGGCAACATAAATACACCAAAGAGTATGCACATTCTTTGGCATGTGAGAAGATTTGTTATATCCACATGGATTCTCTCAAACCTGTACAGATGCACTATAGAGAATGTTTTGATGGGATGCATATCAATCTGGTATGGCAACTGCTTTGCTCTTGACCACCTAAACCTGCAGAGAGTGTTGAATACAGCCTAGTCCATCATAGGCTTGACAGTTCTTGCCACCCAGTCCATCTTCATGCTGTGTTGCATCATTGCATCAGAAATACTGGAAGGATTCTTGCCACCCTGGCCCTTCTCTTCTAATTTCTGCCACCTGAGAGATGATATGGGAGCTTAAAACCCAGATATTTAAAGGTCTGCCCCACTTGGGCAACCTAATTGGCGAGTTTAGAAGAGTTTAGGAGAGTTTGAAAAAATGTCATGTTGAAGACGTCCTTCGACCTCCTTCGACTATGTTGAAGACTAGCTTCGACTAGCTACGGGAAAATTGGACACCGAATAGTGGAGAGTGAAGATGACCTCCTTCGAACTCCTTCGACCTCCCTTCGACCTCCCTGCGACTATGATGAAGACTATCTATGACTACCTTCGACTAGCTTCAACTACCCTCGATTACCTACGACTAACATGCCGACCTACTACGACCTACTACGACTAAACCTACGAGTAAATAAAGTATAGATTTTCTCCATGGCGATCTTTTTTTACTCGCGGGCATTTTTCAACATGTTGAAAAATACGCCGCAACCTAGCTGAAGCCTCAAGTACACAGGGACTGCTCTTGAGCATGAAGGAGGGTTACAAAGACCTCCCACAACCTCGTGTCGACCATGCTGCGAGTATGAGTCGAGGGCAAACTCGCCAGAACTCGTGGATTAGGTAGCCTAAGTGGGACAGCCCCTTTAGATTTAAGGACAGCTGCTTTCGCAATGCTATCAGACACATTAACCAATCACCTATTTTGCATTTCATTCCCAGTGGTGCTGCCACATTCTCGTACCTCTTAACTCTACTTCATTTAGTTATTCTGTTATTGCACGTTGGTACTTTTTTAATTATTACTTCAGTTTGCACCACAATGTTTGCACCATTCCACTGTACTTGCATTTGTTAATTTATTGAGTACATTGTATTTATTGTTCATTTTGCAAGCTTCATGTGCTCAAGGAATGTTATTGCACCATGGTGTATATGACAATAAACTAACCTGAATCTCAATCTGAAGCATTTTTCTCAAGCCACTTTTCATGTTTCACTTCCTTTCCCAAATATTACACAAAGAGAAGTGCAATCTCTAACGCAGCCATTCTTTTTTGCTGTAAGAAAAAAAAAGATAATGCAATAAAATATTTGGTCTGGAGAATGATGAGAATAAAATAAGAATTCCAACTTCATTGCTTTGTAACTGATATTGACAATGTCTATGCTGAATCCACAGATACTCAGTGATGCCAAAGTGATTTTAAACAATTCATCCCATTGAAACATGAAAGAAACATAATTTATGAAATGTTAAGCATTATAATCTATGTGCGCTCTCCATACTGCAGATAATTCTGACAACTTATATATACATAACAACTTTACAAGAAATATAATACAGTAAGCCCTTGTTAGAGGGTTTCTTTTAGAAAGGAGATGAGGTGGATCTTCTTTAGTCAGAGTGTAGTTAATCTGTGGAACTCATTGCCACAGAGGGCTGTGGAGGCCAAGTCAGTGGATATTTTTTAGGCAAAGATAGACAAATTCTTGATTAGAACGGGTGCCAAAGGTTATGGGGAGAAGGCAGGAAAATAGAATTAGGAGGCATAGATCAGCTGTGATTGAATGGCGGAATAGACTCGATGGGCCGAATTGTCTAATTCTACACCTATACCTTGTGAATTTGTTATGATGGACCATAGGGAGGGAGGTGGTATCTGTTATTACCGTTGTCAGCTACTGTATAACCAAGTAGCGAATTATCATTGTATAAATAGTGGAAACAAACCACTACAGTTGCTAATTAATATACAAAGGAACACAAAGTGCAGGTGTAACTCTGGAGAACATGTGTAGGTGACGTTTCGTTTCAGGTCCTTTCTTCAGACTCTCACTGGAACTGGACCTGGAATCCTGGTGAGTTGATGGCCAGGGGTGAGGATCTGAACAGTCATTAGTTCGATGGCCTGCGTACAAGTAAAGGTCAGTAACGGTGGTGGTACTGGTGGTGGCACCGGTGATGGTGGTGGTGGCGGAGGTAGTGGTGGCGGTAATGTAATGGTGGTGGTGTTGTTGGCGGTGGTGATGATAGTGGTGGCGGTGCTGGTGGCAGTGGTGGTGGCGCTGGGTGTGGTGGTGGTGGTGATGCTGGGGGTGATGGTGGTGGCATTGGCGGTGGCACCAGTGATGGTGGTGGTGGCGGAGGTAGTGGTGGTGGTGATGGTGGTTATGGTGGCGCTGGGTGTGGTGGTGGTGGTGGTGATGGTGGTGGTGATGGTGGCGCTGGGTGTGGTGGTGGTGGTGGTGGTGGTGGTGATGGTGGCAGCGGTGCTGGTGGTGGCAGTAGTGCGAGCGTCCAGAGAGGCGGCATGGGCCGAGAGGCATTGGCAGGCCAGCCTGGCAGTGAAGGTTGGTAGGTCAGTCCGCTATAACCGAAATCCGTTATAAAGAGGTCTGTCGAAACATGGGTTTAGTGTACAATAAAACTGCGGATGCTGGAAATCTGAAACATAAACGGAAAATGATGGAAATTCTCAGCAGATCAGGCAGCATCTGTGGAAGGAGGAAAATAATGTTTTTTAGGTCACGGATGTTGCCTGACCTGAGTATTTATAGCATTTTCTGTTTATGTTTCACAATACAAGTGTTGTTTGTCAAAGACTCAGTCTGTTCAGGAACCAACCCACTGCGAGTTGATGGCAGGAAGCAGATGCAGATGCATTTGCTTTAATCCATGCAGCCCTCACAACATTCAAACTCCAACCCCATTCTAACGTTTGTGTACCCGCTGCGTTCTAAGCTTCCAACAAAGGGTGCTGCACATAACACGAGGAGCTGAAACAAAGTGTCTGCAATTTATTTCACGACTTTTCACAAACTGTTTCTGGAGTATCCCATAAAATGCTGTGGCAACTCGGAGCAGCTGGTTATATATTATCCTGAGATAGTGATAGTCTTAAAATAACATTCATTGTTTGCAGTTAAGATTATATACTTCAACAATATGTATCAAATGCAAGCCTGTGACTTGAACCCAGCCAAATGGAGACCCTGACTCAAACCGCTACCCAAAGTTCACCTCAATTGCTTCCAACTCCCACTTTATGCGTCCCTCCCCCGTAATCATTATTCACAGGGCAAGCAACCCACAATTGATTTGTTTCTCTCAACTTGCTCCACAATTTAACTCTAATCAAGGCATGATTAGTTGAATTCTGCAGAAGGCAGCCATTGAGAATAACTACTATTGGCCAGCTGTGTAATTCCCATTGCATAATCTAAACAATTTCTCCACAAATCTTTCCAAATCTTCACACAATGAGAAGAACACTTCATTAGTTGGCATCAAAAGGTCAAAACTTCAGTTGATGAAGCATCTATTTAATTAATTATTCACTTACTGCAGTGAATTATCAGGGATGTATATGCAAAGGTCAGCGAGACCTTCAGGAGTTTCTGTCAAACTGATACAGTATCTGTGGAATCATTGAGTTGGCATCCAAATTCCAAATATATGGACGAAGAAGGCACAGCAATGTCAACAGGGAAAAGTTAGTTCTGTCTTAATAGGAATCCTGGGTCTACAAATTCAAATGGTGTTTGGTGGGGACTTCCTTGTTGGAATATTCTATCATATAAACAAACAAGATAGGAGCAAGATTAGGCACTCAATGCTTTGTACCTGCTCTGCTATTTTATAAAATCCTAGCTTATCTGATTACAACTCCGAATCCACTCGTGTCTCTTCTGTGTAACTTTCTAACCCCTTGTTCATCAAGAATTTAAAAATACCCAATGGGCAAGCTATGCATGTGTAAAGGTATTTTCCATTTTGGCTCTGACATTACCTCTTCCAGCTAAGGCTCTTCCCCTTTAATGAACTCATATGTAAACTTCAAGCCTGTAATTAAGGCTTCCTTCTATGCATGTGCACATAATTATGAAGGGTGTCGACCCGAAAAGTCACCCATCCCTTCTATCCAGAGATGCTGCCTGTCCCGCTGAGTTACTCCAGCATTTTGTGTCTATCTTTGGCAAAATAGGTGTTGTGCTTTGTTAGACATCATTGTGGCTTCCCAGCAGTCTCCACACATGGGAAGACCAGGGACAAATTTTCAAAGTTGAACGACAGTACACAATGGTCTTGCTCAGGTTTTAATCTGCTCTCGCTGACAGATAAGAACACTATGATATGCAAAGCCCTGAAGTTTGCAGAGCCAGCCACAGCATTGTTGATTGATGCTCGAGACCCTCTTCATTTTGAAGCATAAACTTGAATATGAATGAACGTCTTGTGTTGGATCACTGCCAACACCCTTGAACTGTGCTCCAGTGACAATAATTACTGATAATGTGGTGCAAGTAACAATAAGGGATTCACATTTGCCCTGTCAGTGAATAACATTTTAGGTGACGATACATTCTAGATTGGCCACAACACCATGAAATTAGTTGTGGTGCAGTGTTGAGTTAGAAAGTAGATAAAGAGTGAAAATAATGCTTCACAGTTAAAGGCATTGGCAAATGATCTAGTGATGACCTGAGAAAACAAATATAACACAATTAATATTTACAAATTGAAATGCACTACCAGAAAGTATGGTGGATGAAGATTTAATTGTGGATTTCAAAAGGGAATTGGATAAATATGTGAAGGTAAAATATTTGGGGAAGTTTAAAGCATGCGAGGAACTGGATTGCTCCTACTGGTAGAGGCTCTATGTACCCAATAGCCTCCTTCTGTGCTCTAATAATTGATTCTAGGTTAAGGTGAAACCAAAGGATGTAAGATAATGATGGCACAGTGGTGCAACCTGTAGGATAGCTGACTCACAAATTCAGATACCCAGGTTCAATCCTAAATTTGGGTGCAGTCTGTGTGGCGTTTAGAAGTACTCCCTTTGACAACATGGGTTTCCACCAAGTGCTCCGGTTTCCTCCCACATCACAACGACACGTGGGTTGATAGGTTAATTGACCACTGGAAATTGCCTGGAGTGTTTAGGTGTGTGGTAGAATCTGGGGAGGGGAGGGAGGGATGTTGGAGTAAATGGTAATTTGGGGAGAATAAAATGAGATGAGTGGAATGTGTTAGTCATATAATATGGAAAAAGGCTCTTTGGCCCAACTCATCAAGATGTCCTATCTAAACTAGTCCCATATGCCTCCTTTGGTCCAATGTTTCTATCCAAGTACCCATATTTTTAATGTTGTTATTGTACCCATCTTATCCCCTTCATCTGGCAACTTGTTCTATCTACCCACTACCCTCTGGGTGAAAATATTGCCCCTTAGATTCCTACTAAATCTTTTCCATCTTATCTTAGATCTATGAGTTCTAGTTTTTAATACTTCCAACCTGGGAAAAAGACTCTAGGCATTCACACAATCTATTTCCATCATGATTTTATACACCTCTATGTTCACCCCTCAACCTCTCCACGTAGCTCAAGCCCTTGAGTCCTGGCAACAATTCGTAAATCCCTGCACAATTTCTATCTTTCCTATAGCAGGGTTACCAAAACCAAACACAATACCCCAAATACATCCTCATGAACTGTAACATAACGTTTCAACTTCAGTACTCAATTCCTTAACTGATGTAGACCAGCATGCCAACAGCCTTCTTCAACACCAATACCATTTTCAGGGAATCATGTACCTGTACACCTAGAGCCCTTTGTTCTACAACTCTCCTTGGGGGCCTACTATTCACTGCGATGGTCTTGCTCTGGTTCCAAGAATGCAATACCTCACATTTATTCAAATTAAACTTCATTTTCCATTGCCCAGTACACTTGTCCAGCTGATCACAGTCCTGCTGTAATTCTTGATAACCGTTTTCACTACGTACAGTGCTGCCTATTTTAGTGTCATCAGCAAACTTACCAATTAGGCCTTGTATATTCTCATCCAAATTGTTGATATAGATGACAATCAGCAATGGGCTCAGTACCAATTCAAGGCACACCATTTGTCACAGTCCGCCAGTCCAAAAAACAACCTTCCACCACCTTCTACTTCCTACTGTGAATCCAATTCCACAGTTAGATGGGTCTCCCTGCATCCCCTGTGATCTTTGTAAGAAGGAACTGCAGATGCTGGTTTAAACCGAAGATAGACACAAAAAGCTGGAGTAATTCAGCAGGACAGGCAGCATCTCTGGAGAGAAGGAATGGGTGACGTTTCGGGTCAAGACCCTCCTTCAGACTGGTTAGGGATAAGGGACACGAGAGATATATGAATGAAAGTTTATCATCGTTACTTTTTTGCATATAATTCATTCATTTTTCTTTATCTTTCCACATCACCATCTATATCTCTCATTTTCCTTATCCCTAACCAGTCTGAAGAAGGGTCTTGACCCGAAACGTCACCCATTCCTTCTCTCCAGAGATGCTGACTGTCCCGCTGAGTTACTCTAGCTTTTGTGTCTACCTTCCATGTGATCTTACCTTCCAGAGCATGCTGAACCTTATCAAAGGCCTTGTTGAAATCTATATAGACAATGTCTATGGCCCTGCCTTCATCAACCTGCACCCTGGATTTATAGATAATTGACAGCTTGATGATCACGGTTGACATAGTATGCTGAATGGCTTGTTTCCAGGTTGTGGTATTTGGTATAATTAAATCAAAGGCAGGGGAAATAAATAAATCACACAAGAGTGGCTGAGGGCAAGAGCAAGAGTGCATGACCTATTCAAGCATTCTTGACTGATGTTCCTTTACCAATGCACGAGTTGCAAGGCCCATGTCAAATGAATAGATTACATCAATTCAATTTTGGTTATATATCATTGTAACCATAACTAAAATATTGCTTCAACATGGCATAAAAATACTACATTATAAGCTGCACTGGAAAAATAGGGATGGTGTGGAGGAAGTAACATTAATGATCAATGTTGCAGAAAGAAATCACTTGAGAGAGTGTACAACGAGCGGTAAGCAAGGAAAGAAACTTAACGTTATAACTAAGAAATGGAAAATGGATTTAAGACCTTAGTGCAAGATGTTTACGGTCTTTGGTAACAGCCATGATATGGCATTATGTAACAAAGGCAGATATTTGGCAAGCATAAATAGTAATATGATTTAGTTAACACTCAAACAGATTAATAGATTTAGCTAATGGTGCTAAGTATTTCATCGGCGGTCACTCGAAACGAGTATGATGTCCTCTCCATAGGGTCGTCTATTTGTTGGTCTGCAGGTGTCAGTAGAGGCCGATCTGCGATCCACACACCTCGGTGCAACGTGGGCAGTGGAGACTGGTGGTGGTTGGTAGTCGTCGAGCCCCCTTCTCTCTCTCCTTACGGTGCTGTCGCTTTGTCTCTGTGACACGGCATAGTTCCATTTTGTGAAGTGTGGCTCCTTCCTGCACGGATTTCCTCCAGGAGCACCTGTGCAGTGCAATGTGCTTCCAGTTGCTTTCAGTCGCGAGTAAAAAAAGGTCGCCATGGAAAAAATCAATACTTTTTTTACTCGTTGGTTTAGTCATAGTATGTCGTGGTAGGTCGGCATGTTAGTCAAAGGTAGTCGAAGGTAGTCGTAGATATCTGCATCATAGTCGAAGGGAGGTCGAAGGGAGGTCGAAGGAGATCGAAGGAGGTTGTCTTCACTCTCCACTATTCGGTGTCCAATTTTCCCGAAGTTAGTCGTAGCTAGTCGAAGCTAGTCTTCTACATAGTCGAAGGAGGTCTTCAACGTCATTTTTTAAAACTCTTCTAAACTCGCCAATTAGGTCGCCCAAGTGGGACAGCCCCTTTAGTCTCATTGGCATCACCACTGTTTCTTAGAAACTCCATTGAGTATCAATCTTGTTGACACTGTCCTTGTGAACAAAAGTTGCTGAATCTAAACTGACTTCAGGGCCAATTTCTCCTTCTCAGGTGAAAAAAATGAAAAATGTACAAAGCATTCCTGCAGTTTCATAAAAACCTTGTTCAATCTTGGCAAAACATCCTTATTTTTGTATGTTAACTGACAAAACCAAATTTACATTACCTTCCTAAATTCTCACTGTGGACACGTTTCACCTTTAATGCAACTTATCAACTAGCACACTAAAATCCCTGTAACCACCAATCTCTGTGTCATTCAGTTAAAAAAATGAATACTTTACATTTTCCACATTTTTCTTCAGCTGCTATTTTCTTACCCACTGGCTTAACCTGTCTATATCCATTTACAGTCAGTGAATTCTCTTCACCACACATTTCCATAAGTAGCTTTGTATTGTCAGCATGTTAAGAAAGCTTAGGGAGGAAAATTAGGGAATTATACAACAGTTAGTTTAACTTTTGTTGTCAGGGAATTATTGAATTCAATTATAAAGTGGGAAAGATTGAATATCTGGAAGATTTTTAGTTGATCAAAGACAGCACACATTAATTTTTAACTGATAGGTCATGGAGTCACCCAGTGAATCATTTGCAGAAATGACTAAGCGATGGACAGGGATCTTTCTATGGATGCTATTTATATAAACTTCCAGGAGGCTTCGTTGACAGATTATTAGATAAAGTTGAAGGTCAGTGAGTTGAAAGGTTGGCATTTAGGTTGATTATGTGACTACACAAGAAGCAACCTATACAGCCCATGCGATAAAATGTATGTCATGTAAATTAAAGGTAAGATAATAAATTAAAGTGAACTGGCCCATGACTTGCCCAAATAAATGCCAGCATTTTTTGGATCCTGTCGAAATGCGGAGGTCGTCAACTGGATTAAATTTTATGCATAATGATATTTTTATGCATTATAAGACAATATAAGTACAAGGCAGAGCATTCAATTTAGGTATAAGATTCATATTCCTTGACATCACATAAATCTATCTTTTTAATTATTTACAAATACTCTGAACACATGTTCCACCCACAGTTTTCAAGGATCAGAAGTTTTTAAGTTGCCACCCGAGTTTGTGCTTCTATCTTGCAGTGAATGGCAACATACAAATGTACTCTATTTTATGTTGCAAATTAAATAAAACATACAAAACACATTTTACAATTGTAAAAATACTTTAATATTTCATTTCATTAATAGTTTTTATGCCCTGACGTTCAGAAACATGGAACAAATTTTGACAGATTTGACAAATGACAGAGCTGTGTAATGTGATTTACTGTCTGCGACTGTCTCACCATATACATGGATTGCATCATAACTGAATACAGTGTGTAATGCAGAGCCTTGTCTCTTGCCTTTAGGAGTATATATATTCTATATATAGGGACAACTTAACAAGTATAATACATACAATACAAGTCCTGACATTTCAGAAAGCAGATTAACATTAAAATAAATGAATTTCATGTGAATATATTATGTTCAATTCTAATATCAGACAATATGATTTCATGATTACATGGCCGATTAAATATCGCAGTCAATGCAAATTTGGGTGTTTGCACAATGTACTATTAATTGTTCAAGGTTTCAAGGTCAATTTATTGTCACATGTACCAAATAAGGTACAGTGAAATTCGGATTACCATACAGCCATACTAAAAAAAAGCAACAAGACACTACATAAAAGTTAACATAAACATCCACCACAGCAGATTCCCCACGTTCCTCACTATGATGGAAGGCAATAAAGTCCAATCTCTTTCCTCTTTATTCTACCGCAGTCAGGGCAGTCGAACCATCTGCAGTCGGGGCGATCGAAGCTCCCGCAGCTGGCGGTCGAAGCTCCCGCAGTTGGCATTCAAAGCTCCCATGTCGGGGCGATCGAACCTCCCGCATCGGGGAGATCGAAACTCCCACGTCATGGCAGTCGAAACTCCTGCAGCTTGGAGTCCCCGATGTCAGTCTCTAACCAGAGACCGCGGGCTCCACGATGTTAAAATCCGCCGGCTTCCACGGTTGGAGCCCCAAAGACGACCCCCGACAGGGATCGCGAGCTCCGTGATGTTAAAGCCGATCTCCAGCAAAGGCCGTCAACTCCTCGATGTTAGGCCGCAGTGCGGATGGAGATACGATACGGAAAGAATCGCATCTCCGTCGAGGTAAGAGATTAGAAAAAGTTTCCTCCAACTCCCCCCTCCCCCCACATAAAACAAGCTAAAGAACACTAAAAACAAACTTTTAACGTACAAACAGATTCAAAGTAGGAAAGGACAGAGAGATTGTTGGCGAGGCAGCCATTGGTAATTTGGTAATTTGCATTTTAAATACTATACATTTAATGGTCTTTCTGTTTCCCTTATCAATTTCAATATTAGTTATGAGAGAAAATTCAAAAGAGTATTCAGAAACATGGAAACCAGAGCAGGTATTAGGCCAACAAATCTGATCTATTATCCAATGTCATGTGATTTGAATGATGTGAACCCACTGCATTCACCTGCTTTTTTTATATCTTTGTTCACAAATTATATATATCACAGATTTAAAATTAATATTAACCAGCCATCAATTATAATTTGAGAATAAATTGCAAAGCTTTACCTACTTCATCATGTAGATGTATTTCCTAAAGGGGCTGTCCCACTGCGGCGACCTAATCTGCGAGTTTAGAAGAGTTTGCCCTTGACTCAAACTCACAGCATGGTCGACACGTGGTCCTTGGAGGTCCTGTCAGGTCACTGGAACTCTCCTTCATGCTCAAGGGAAGTTCTCAGCTAGGTCGCGGAAAATTTTCCCAGCATGTTGAAAAATTTTCCTCGAGTAAAAATTGGTCGGCATGGTTCTTTTTAACTCGTAGTGCAGTGGAGTGGGGTCGCTATTTAGTTACAGGCAGTCGAGGGAAGCCGTAGGCAATTTCCTTCACTGACTGGGCATTTTAATTGGCTCATTGGAGTTTTCAGGACCAAGGACAACCGACCGGTAGGTAAAATGCCCGCTAAACTTTATTAAATGTTGTCTGACTTCTTAAAAGGGTCGCCACTCCTTCTCCCCCCCTTCTCTCCCCTTCGCTCCCCTTCTCTACCCTTCTCTCCCCTTCTCTCCCACCTAGTTTTTGCCTTTGACCCAATGTTTTGATTCCCTTACAAGCAAAAATAACTGATCTCCAACTACCCCATCAGCTCCTGTTAGTATATTGAAAACCTCAATTTAGTCACTCAATTCGGCCCTTCGAGCCAGCACCACCATTCAATGTGTTCATGGCTGATCATCCCTAATCAGTACCCCGTCTCTGCCTTCCCCCCATATCCCCTGACTCCGCTATCTTTAAGAGCCCTATCTAGCTCTCTCTTGAAAGTATCCAGAGAACTGGCCTCCACCGCCCTCTGACGCAGAGAATTCCACCGACTCACAACTCTCTGTGTGAAAAAGTGTTTCCTTAATTCCGTTCTAAATGGCTTACCCCTTATTCTTAAACTGTGGCCCTGGTTCTGGACTCCCCCAACATCGGGAACATGTTTCCTGCCTCTAGCGTGTCCAAACCCTTAATAATCTTATATGTTTCAATAAGATTCCCTCTCATCCTTCTAATCTCCAGAGTATACAAGCCCAGCCATTCCATTCTCTCAGCATATGACAGTCCCGCTATCCCGGGAATTAATCTTGTGAACCTATGCTGCACTCCCTCAATGACAATAATGTCCTTCCTCAAATTAGAGGAACAAAACTGCACACAATACTCCAGGTGTGGTCTCACTAGGGCCCTGTACAACTGCAGAAGGATCTCTTTGCTCCTATACTCAACTCCTCTTGTTATGAAGGCCAACATGCCATTCGCTTTCTTCACTGCCAGCAGTACCTGCATGCTTACTTTCATTGACAGGTGAACAAGGACCCCCAGAACCCATTGTACTTCCCCTTTTCCCAACTTGACACCATTTAGATAATAATCTTCCTTCCTGTTTTTGCTACCTCAAGTGGATAACCTCACATTTATCCACATTAAACTGCATCTGCCATGCATCTGCCCACTCACCCAACCTGTCCAAGTCACCCTGCATTCTCATAGCAATTTACCAAATAACAATTGAAAAAACTCCAGTTTGTGCAATCTTTTCTCAAGAATTAATGTATGGAATCCGGGCAACATCTTGCTAAACTTGTGCCTCTCCTAAGATAAACACAAAATTCTGGAATGACTCAACGGGTCAGGCAACATCTCTGGAGAAAAGAAATTGGTGACATTTCGGGTGGAGTCCCTTCTTCAGACTTAAACGTCACCTCTTCCTTTTCTCCAGAGATGCTGCCTGGCTTACTGAGTTACTCCAGCATTTTGTGTCTATCTTTAGTGTAAACCAGCATCTGTAGCTACACATTGTGCCACTCCATTTACTTGTTAGGTACTCAGAGCAGCTTGCAACATTTAATGGCAGCTGCAGATATGACTTTGTACTCTAAAGGTTGACATTCTTGTAGTTGCTTGATTATTTTCTGCACCTGCTTTTGGCATTTTAATGAGCAGTTCTTTAGACTCCACAGTTATTTAGATCTTTCTTGCTTTTGTCTGGCTTTTCACCTTTAAAAAAAAATCGCTGTTCTATTATTGTTGGTCCAAAATGGTGATGTCAGATTATTTACTGTTTTTTCCAATTTATCTTTGAAATTTACTGTTTACTCTGTGGCCTTACTGTATCTTATTGGCAAACTTAGATATATGGCTTTCTATCACAATAGTTGTGGTACCAACAAAATTCTTTGCAAACTTTATAAAGTACATCCTGCTGATTTGAGTACTTTCCTGCTCTTTCCCTTCAGCTGTTCAGCCAGTTTCCAAGCCTTTTAACAGCCTTGCTATGAGTCTTCATTATTTGCCTATGGTTATCATTCCAAGGAATGGT
Organism: Amblyraja radiata; assembly: GCF_010909765.2. Taxonomy (NCBI): domain Eukaryota; kingdom Metazoa; phylum Chordata; class Chondrichthyes; order Rajiformes; family Rajidae; genus Amblyraja; species Amblyraja radiata. The sequence continues at coordinate 19,771,821 of NC_045964.1, forward strand.
TACCCCCAAAAGCATATTGGCAACACAAGTAAGTAGAGTAGTAAATCAGGCATGCAATATGCTAGCCTTTATTGGTCGGGACATTATGTATGTCAGGAAGTCATGTTGCAGCTTCATAGGACTTTGGTTGGACTGCATTTGTAATATTATCTGCAGTTCTGGCTGACCCATTACAGGAAGGATGTGGAGGCTTTGGAGAAAATACAGAAGTGGTTTACCAGAATGCTACCTAGATTAAAAAGTGTGAGGTTTCAGGAGTATTCGAGTATAGGAGAAATTAGACAAGTGAATTGTTTGCCCTGGAGTATCGGAGGTTGAGGGAAGACCCCATGGAACTATATAAAATTATGAGATGACATAGATAGTACAGACAGTATGATCTTTATTCCCAGGATGAAAGTGTCAAAGACTGGAGGACTAGAGGGGGAATGTTTAAAGAAGATGTGCAGGACAAGTTATTTTTTACACATCAGTGGTTGGTTCCTGAAACAGTCTACCAGGGCTGTGTGGTGGAAGCAGATATGAAAGTGTAATTTAGGAGAACTTTTAGATAGGCACATGAATATGTAGGGAATAAAAGGCTTTGGATCAGGCGCAGACAGAGAAGATTTGTTTAACTTGACATCATGTTTGATACAGACATTGTGGGCTGAACATCCTGTGCTGTTCCACAGCCAGCAACAAAACACCATCAAATAACTCACCAAATAACTTTGAAGTGTGGCCACTTGTAATAGAAGATATGCTGGTTTGAATCTGTAGGTTATGCCATGGTGGGGAATGAAAGTAAATGGTAAGTAAGTTGACTGCTGTAACAGCAGGAGAGGGCAAGCAGAAGGTAGTGAGTAAGAGAAGATCTAAAAGCATGAATAGATGAGAGAAGAGTGGTGGTCAGGGGCAGTATTAATGTCCTCATTATTTTTAAGGCAGCTTTGTAAAACATGACTACTAGTATTTTGAGTTCTCTAAAGTTCTTCAAACTCCATTAGTCATTGCTTGAAAAGCAAGTTGCTGCTGATGAAATTTCAGCTTAAACAAATTTAACAGACAAGTCCCGACAAAAAAGAAAGAAGCCGCCATTCTTTTCTGAAAGGCTTCAGAGCTACCGAACAACAGTTCAGAAACAAGATGAGTTGGAAGAAAGGTGTGTGCAAGAAGCAAAATGCAAGGACAGAACAGGTTGGGAAGCAGTTACAAGGTTTAACGTAGCCATACAGGAATGACTCTAAATGCAGGATCCAGGACTGGATCATTCACTGGGCCTGGACAAGGGAAAGGATTCAGCTTTATCTGTGGGGTAAGGCCACAGAAATAAAGAGGCCTACATTTTCTTCCCTCAGCATCTCTTAATAAGCAGTGTTGCTTTTTGCTCAGTTCTAATGCGAAAGATTAGAGCATGGAGCCTCACCTGGTCTAGTGGATAGTGCGAGACAGTTCTCAGACTTGGCTAAATGACAAGTTCCCATCCACTGCCAAGTCTGGCAAACGTCCTTCTTAGGATAAGAACTGGAGTCGGATCTAAGGCAAGCTCTGTCAGCTGGCTGCCATCCGAGATATGTTAAATGAGCACTTTATATTTGTTTTTACAGAGGAGGAAGTGTACAAAATATCACTGGATCAAGAATGCGTAAAAATAAAGACACTGAAAAGAACTGTGATATCAGCAAGAATAATTGCATTGAAGAAAATAATGAAGCTTCAGATCGTGCAAACTCCAGCACAGCACAACAGAGCATTATTGAGAGAAAACGCTTCACTTATACCGTGCTTTTCTCACCCTCAGAGTATACAAAAGTGCTTTTCACATGCACTAAGGTACTCTTTGAATTGGAGCCGCTATTGAAGTATAGGATATGCTGCACCAGTTCGCACACGTCAAGGTCTATAAATAGTCATGCGATAAAGAGCAGATAATTCCATTCAAGTAATTTGGTTGAAGGACAAAGATCGCCACTTAATCTTTGTAGATACAAGGAACCTCAGATGCTGGTTTACAAAAAAAAAGGCATAATATACTGGAGTGACTCAGTGGAGTCAGGCAGCACCTCTGGAGAACATTGATGGGTGAATTTCGAGTTGGGACCCAACTTCAGACTGATTGTATGCGGAGGAAGAAGCTGGAAGAGAGGAGCAACAGGACAAAGCCTGGCAGGTAACAGGTTAATACTAGCGAGGAGGGTTTTGATAGGCAGATGTTTGGACAAAGGCCAAAGATGATAAGATGGAAGGTTTGAGACAAAAGAGTTGTGAATTGTGAAGCTAGAGGAAGAAATCTAGGTAGATGGGCATCAGGAGGGGAGAAATAGGTGCAAATCCAGGTGAATCACAGGCGAAGAGGGGGGAGGGGGAAAGGGGGAGGGCTTGGAGGAAGAAAAGAGAAGGGGAAGTTTGTAGTTACCTAAAATTAGATAATTCAATGTTCAGATCATTTGGTTGTAACCTACTCAAGCAGAATATGAGGTGTTGTAACCCCAGTTTGCATATGGCCTCACTCTGGCAACGGTGAAGGCACAGGACAGAAAGGTCAGACTGAAAAAGCTGATCGTCAGATTAATATAGTTTACAAAAATGGAATTGTTCTTCTACAAAAGCATTGTCTAGTAGAAGGGGTGGAAGATTGCAACCTTCACGTGGTCCGCCCTGTTTCGACTAATGCAATCAACTCGACGTGCACAAACAGAAAATCAAATAGAACGTTGTCCTCCAACTTTAGGCTGTACATGCCACACGAAAGAAGAAGTCTAGTAGAACAAAAGAATGGCTCGGTACCAAGTCTGAATGATTTTGCAAATTACATGGAACATAATATGGAGGACAGGTTGTCTTTTTAATAAAGAAATTAAGATGGAATCCTGCAGTAATAACATGTGCTTCTTTCAAGGCCATAAAGAAGCCAAGATTGAAAAAAATAGCTGGTGCTCCAGAGATAAGTAATAACGTGTTATTGGATGAGCTTGATTTGGACACTGCTTTTCATATATTCTGAAAGGCTATAGAAGCTTTCAGTCATGCCATATTCAGACTTGGTAGGAGTCTTTTACTGATAAGAAAAATGTATAATTGTGCTAACTTTCCTTTGTTCTGTGAGTGGAGCCCGAGAAGCACTGAGCAACGTTTGTGCTCATTGTAGATCTTGCCACTCCCGTCTGACAAATCAATTAAAGATTGCCATGGTTTACCTTTAACAATTTTGTTGCTATCAGCTTTTTAAGAAACAAACTTTGACAAGAATGGGAATGGGAAGAGGAGTTAAATGGGAAATCCAGTAGGTCTGGGCGGACCGAGCACAATAGTTCGCCGAAACTGTTGCCGAATCTACACTTAGTCTCAACAATATCGTAATTCACTTAATCCTTATTGTCCCCTGGAAAGGAAATGGTGTCAGCTAACATTTCTTTGGAAACAGGTGTCAGTTAACATTTCTTTGGCACCCCAAACAAGGGTGCACACACTCAGAATATCAACGAAGCTGAAGTTGAGACAATCTTTTGCCTTGAGAGATATGAGTGATACTAGTTTCAAAAGAATCGGAGGAAACTGAAGGTATAAAATCATAATATACCAAATCTCTCAAATTCAAGATTGTACCTTTCAAAACTTGATACTTAAGAGTAGATGAAACTGGAAAACTACAAGGTTGTCAGTTTAACAATATTTTTAAGAAATCAGGGGGATATTTATGCTGCTTATCTGGTCATAACCACATTATCCTTTACGAGAATTTAGTGCACTCAATTTGGTTGTTGCACTTACAATATTACAAAATCTGGTCAAAATCTGGTCTTTGGCTATAAAGTGGTTTTGGGTGAACTAACAATACTTAGATTAATGTGAATTGAATCCTGAATGCCTGATAGACCAAGTTTTACCCAGCTATAACCTTCATATTTTGATATACCCAGAACAGTTATTCAAAACCTCCCCACCATCAGTCAGCCACCTTTGTTCCAAGGAAAACAAAGCCAGCATATCCAACTATTCCTCATAACAGAAACATTCCATCCCAAGCAACATCTTGGGGACTCTTCTCTGCACCTAATCCGGTACATTCTCACCCTTCCTATAGCATGGCGATCAGAACTGCACACTATATTCCATCAACTGCAAAACCAATCTTTTGTAAAGTTGTATCTAGCTGTGGCCTCAATGTTTTATGAAGCTGTTATTCTCCATCTGAAGATCTTAAATATGTGGTGTTATTACTGATCCTGTGGCGGCGCGATTCACGTTGCAGCCTTGTCTGTCTTTTTTTAATTTTATTTTTAGTTAAATGTAGTTCGTGTTTTTTAATACTGTTTTTAACTGTGTATATGTGGGGGGTGGGGGGGGGGGTGGAGGGGGAAACATTTAAAAATATCTTCCCTGCACGGGAGACCCGACCTTTTCCCTGTCGGGTCTTCGTTGTCGTTGGGGCCTAGCACCGTGGCGACCTCCAGCCGGAACGACCTGGGGGGCTCCAGTCGCGGAGCTGTGGACTACTCACCATTGTGGGGCTGGCCGGTTTCGGAGCGTGGAGAGCGGTGGTGGCTCGCTGCTGCGGCCTGACCCCGGAGCTCGGAGGCTCCAGCTGCAGCTGCAGACCGGTGGACTGGGACATCAGGAGCTCGCGGGTCCGGGTGGGGACCGCTTTTCGGAGCTCGCGCAACGCAACTTCTCCCGCCCGTGTCGTGGGGTCGTACATCGCCCGGCGCGGCTTTAATGGCCGCGGGACATTCCACCGCCTGCCGGGGGCTCCAACTTTGTGACTTTTGGGCCTGGAGCGATGGTAAGTCCCATCGCCCGGCACGGCCTTAAATGGCCGTGGGACTTACCATCGCCCGCCTGGGGCTTCGACATCAGGAGAGAAATGGTGCAGGGGAGAGAAAAGACTTTGCCTTCCATCACAGTGAGGAGGAGATTCACTGTGATGGATGTTTGTGTAAATTGAAAAATTTGTATGTCTTGTAGGAATTGTTTTTGTTTGTATGGCTGTGGAAACGGAGTTTTGTTTGAGCCTCATTTAGGTTCAAATGACATGTAATAAAATATTGTAATATTGTAATATTGTAATTGTGGAGTGTACACTTTATTAATTTTAGTTTAATGTAAAAATAAAATGTTAAATAGCTTAAAAGCAAGTTACATTACAATTGTATTTCCAGTTAGGAAAGAGAGTGCTTTTAAATAGTTTCATTTGTTTTAATCTACTTTTATTTCAATGTGTTTCCATAACACTTGGGATAATGAACTTGCCATTTTACTTCGGTGTCACGTGAGTGACTACGTGAAGAAGCCCGCCAGGACACATGCGTGTCATATCACTTTCACGCTTGCGAAATGACAGGCGGGGTGGAACGTTCCCCCGCAGCGGTAAGTTTGAAACCACAATCTGCAGGTAAGTGATTTACTCTGCGGTAGTTTGTCCCCGCGCTGTTTTTACACAGGGGGGGAAGCTGGACAAAATAGTGTCCACAAGTGCTGCGAGTAAAGCTGGCTGGGGAGGACCGCGAAGTTGCGGGATCCAGCAGCAGCTGAAGGCACAAGCCCCGTAAGGGATCAGCTGTGCCGACTTTTTGTCCCGCGCCGGCCAGAACACGGCCGGGCGGGAGACTATTCAGAATGGGGCTGTCGACTTTTGACAAATCGAAAACGGAGGAGGCGGGGTGGAACGACGTTCCCCCGTATAACTTAATTTAAAGCAGGACCTGCAGGTAAGAGCTGCGGTCTTTTTGTGTTTTCCCATGCTGATTACAGGTGGAGAAACCAACAGGCTGCTACAAAGCTGGTGAGGGAGGACCGCGGGGCAGCGGGCAGCCAGCAGCAGCCAGCGGCACTCGGATCACCGATAGTGGGATCAGCTATGCCCGATGTCGCCTCCGCACCGGCCAGATCCACGCGGCCGTCGGTTAGGCTAGACACAAAACCAACAAGGTCGTGGACTCAGAGGAGTCCGACTTTGAACAACCGCGGGCGGCCAGCGACCGAGAGCGTTGGAGCCGGATGGAGCAGTGTGTGGAGCATTTGCTCCAACGTGACAGACTCCGGGAGATGGAGTCGGGTCACTGTGGGCCCTATGATAAACCCACAGCATTACCTGTTGAAGGGCTGCACAGTGCTTCTACCTCATCAGAGGGGAGCACTACGGGTCAGTTCTGGGCTGACCTGGAAGAGGGGTCCGCAGAAGGAAAGACAAGTGTGCAAGGGGTGCAGGGACTGTGCAAACCTAGGACCACAAAACCACCAATACTATTGTTTGGAGGCAACCTATCGAAGCAAGTCAAGGAGCTCGATAAGGAAGCAAAAACCCTGGGACTAATAAAAGGGACTCCAACAAAAACCCACTACAGCCAAAGACAGCACCCCTACGCACCCACCAGCAGAACTGGTGAAAGCACGAAGGCCCGGTACTCAAAACATGAGTCTTTTTAGGCCATGGCCCAGGCCGGCCTTCTTGGAAGATGCGGGGACCTCCAACGCCAACCAAACCGAAAATCCAGACACCAGCGCAACAACAGCAGCGAAGAACCTACAAAAAAGAAGTAAACCTGCCACTGGTAACTATGGAGGTAGGTGGGTCTGGTTCCCTACAAAATACAGGGAGCATGGAGGTTGGGGGGAGATTACACTCTTTTCTGAATGCATGGAGCATGTTAACAACCGATACTTACATCTTAAGCAGTATCCAGGGATATACAATAGAGTTTATACACAAGTACAGCCCTCCAGTTCAACATATACCGAACCGAATGTTCGTGCTTTCTGATAAAGAAAAATCAAAAGCGCAAGCTGAACTGGAGCGGCTTTACGTAAAAGGTGTAATTGAGAAAACTCAACACGAACCATTAGAATTCGTGTCCAATATATTTACCAAAAACAAAAAAGATGGTGGTTGTCGCATCATCATAGATCTGACAAAATTGAATACATTTGTACAATATATTCACTTCAAAATGGAAACCTTTGTTACTGCTAAACAATTAATTTCCAAAGGTTACTTCATGGCCAGCATCGATTTCAAAGATGCTTACTATTCAGTGCCTATACGAGGTGACCACAAATGTTACTTAAAATTCAACTGGATGGGACAACACTGGCAGTATAAAGCACTGCAAAATGGGTTACCATCAGCCCCTAGGCTGTTCACAAAAATTTTGAAACCAGCCCTAGCGTTTCCATGGAAACGTAAACACATGGTCATGGCATATTTAGATGACATACTCATTGTGGGCAAAACTTTGGAATTGGCCAAACAAACTGTAACAGCCACAAAACAGTTATTTGAAAAACTGGGATTTATTATCCATCCAGTTAAATATAAACTAACGCCTTCCACTACTATGGACTATTTGGGGTTCACCATTGACTCAGTTCACATGTCGGTGACTCTGCCTAAGGGAAAGGCTAGAGATTTAATAGAGGCTTGCAATAACCTCATTGACATCAGCAAACCATCCATCAGATTGGTAGCAAAAGTAATTGGCAAAATGGTGGCTGCCTTTCCAGCCACACAATTTGGACCTCTACATTACCAAAACTTACAGAGAGCAAAAATACAAGCACTCAAAATTAATGCAGGTCACTTTGACAGACCTATGAAACTACCAATCAAAGCTAAAATTGAACTAAAATGGTGGATAAAATGGTGGCTTTGTTCCAATCCAATCATTGTCAGTAACCCTTCCATGGTACTACAAACTGATGCCAGTGCACTTGGGTGGGGAGCCACCAATAGCATCACCAGCTGTGGAGGTAGATGGACTGCTCAGGAGACATCATTATTACTCACACTGTGCATAAACTACCTGGAAATGTTGGGTGCATTCCATGGCCTAAAGTCATATTGTACTGGGTCATATCACCAGCATGTTAGACTACAGATAGATAATACCACCGTGGTAGCATACATTAACCACATGGGTGGAAACAAATCGACATCATGTGACAATCTGGCTAAAACAATTTGGCAATGGTGTATCCAGAGAGATATTTGGATATCAGCCACTTACCTACCAGGAAGACTAAATTTAGTGGCAGACACCAGGTCACGCAAATTTAATGAAAACACCGAATGGATGTTGAATAAAAAGTATTTGCTGATATTACAGCAAAATATGGAACACCAGATATCGATCTATTCGCATCCAGACTTAACCACCAGTTATCAAATTATGTTTCATGGGAACCAGACCCTGGGGCAGCGGCGACAGATGCATTTTCGCTGCATTGGGGGGAAATTGTTTATTTACGCATTCCCTCCTTTCTGCCTCATCAGTCGGGTATTAAGGAAAATACAACAAGACTCTGCGTCTGGTATTTTGGTAGTACCCGATTGGCCTACTCAACCATGGTTCCCAGTGGTATTAAACATGGTATTAGAACCATGTATCACCATCCCACATAGACCAGATTTATTGCTACATCCCGTAACAAGGGATAGCCACCCATGCCATAAACATTTGAACTTATTAATTTGTAGAGTTTAAAAACACCTCTACTACAACTGGGACTGACGGACCGAACAGTGAACATGATCTCGGCGGCCCAAAGACAGTCAACCAAAAAACAGTATCTGGTCTATAGCAGGAAATGGGAGATGTACTGCCATAAAAACAACATCACCTACAGAGACATGAACATCCCGTCTGTTCTGGAATATCTGGCAGGCCTCCACTATGATGACGGGCTCAGTTACAGTGCCATCAACTGCGCCAGAAGTGCCCTATCGACTTACCTATGGCAGGGGACAGAGCGTTACTCTGTTGGGACTCACCCACTGGTAACAAAACTTATGAGGGGAATTTTTAATACTAATCCCCCAAGAACTAGGTACTCCCAAATATGGGATGTAAGTATTGTCCTGAAGATGCTCAGGAATTGGTCTCCAGCAACAGCTCTGTCCCTACACAGACTGACATTAAAAACAGTCATGCTAAAGGCATTGGTCACGGCACAGAGGGTACAGTCACTGCATAAACTAAGACTGGACAACAGGACTTCCTCAACAGAAAATATTACGTTTCATATCTATGAGTTAGTAAAGCAGAACAGACAGGGATCAGCAGGCCTCAATATACAATTTAGGTCATACCCAACAGATGACCATCTCTGTATAGTAAGACATCTGTCGTTATACATGGAGACAACGAAAATCCTAAGAGGCAATGAGAAGGCACTTTTGGTCAGCCACAAGCAACCACACAAAAGAGTGATGGTCCAGACCATCTCAAGATGGCTGAAACAGGTGCTAACACAGGCTGGGGTGGATACTAATATTTTAAAATCTCATTCCACCAGGGCTGCAGCTACATCGGCAGCGATACAGTTGGATGTACCAATGGACCAAATCCTCAAGGCAGCAGGATGGTCTGGGGAAACAACATTACAATTATTTTACAACAAACCAGTAATGAAACCTGGAACGTTTGCAGAAACAATTTTAAGTTCTGTAAATTAATTTAAACCCATAAAAAGGGGTTATAATTTTGTGTTAACAAATTTTATGATTTCAATGTCGAATTCATGTACAAATTATGTTACCACAATTCCTCCTACAGTCATCAAGGCAGACGTGATGCATGGACTCGTTTCCACGACATGAAATCACAGAGCTTTAAAATCTTCACGTAGTCACTCACGTGACTCCGAAGTAAAATAATAAGATTAAACGAGAGGAGGACCTGTCTATATCTTTAGACTCTCTCTCCCCCCCTGACTCTCAGTCTGAAGAAGGTTCTCGACCCGAAACGTCGCCTACTTCCTTCGCTCCATAGATGCTGCTGCACCCGCTGAGTTTCCCCAGCAATTTTGTGTACCTAAGATTAAACGAGAACTTACCAGTTTGAAGTTTGATCTGTATTTTATGAGGAGTTACGATGAGGGATTACGTGCCCTCCGCTCCCACCCTTGATCATATACTTAACTGATATTTCTTTTCTAATCTTACTATGTTTAGTCATTACAGTTATCTGTGATTTCACACCGCTGCTTTGAAGAATGACACGCATGCGTCCTGGCGGGCTTCTTCACGTAATCCCTCATCGTAACTCCTCATAAAATACAGATCAAACTTCAAACTGGTAAGTTCTCGTTTAATCTTATTATTAAATGACGTTCACACACATTACTGAGTTGGTAAAGTCAGTTTTATTAGCATATTTTTAATGCTATTTGCTTCACTAAACAGCTTAGTTGCACCTTAATTCAGTTAAATTGTAAATTAGTTTCCTCTGCTGCTTACTGAAAATTGTGTTTGTCGTGCTCCTGAATGGGAGGAATGTTGAAGGAAGGTGTGGATGCAATTAATTCATTTTCAGAATTACAGTGAGTTCATGTTAGAAGTGAAATGAGAGACTATGTAATGAATTTATTGTGGTAAGATAGCCTAGATTTTCCTAAATTCAAATACCTGCTTTCAGGCAGTATGCAGACAATCCAATCCAAAACCCTCAGTGATCATCACACTTTACCATTATTCCTCTGTGATCTAAATCTACCCGGCCAAAGTGCATCCCAATCATTTTTGGGACAGGTACACCAGTACATGCAAATGTTTTCCTGTTTCAGGCCAATTATCTCTCCTGCAAACACCTCGGCTCTACCTCAGGCAGCACGGAGCCTGACTGGGATATTCAGGTGGAACGAGATTAGGATTGTGAAACGTCAGAGAGGATTGAGATTTTACAATATGGTTTCACTCTTTCAAGTTTCCGCTTGCAAACCTTGCTGAAGAATTAAAAGGAATACAGTGAAATACTGCAGCTAGAAGTTTGGATGAGGAAGTGCTTTTTATTAAACGATATGTGAGCTGAAGTTCATATTATTCCACTTTCTCATCCACTCCTGACACACACAAGGCAATTCACAGAGACCAAATAACCTACAAACCGCACATCCTTGGGATGTGGGAGAAAACTGAAGCACCCAGAAAAAGACACACAAAGATCACAGGGAGAATGTGCAAACTCCATACAAACAGCACCCAAGGCAGGGATTGGACCTGGGTCTCTGCCGCTGTGTGTTAATTTCATCGGCAATCTTTTCATAGGCAATCTTTTCACCATGGTCACGTCCGGCCATAATGTATGTTAATATGTCTGACATTTTCTCAGCAACACATGTGTGCCTAACAATGTCACGTTTCAGCCCATACCAACTCATAATGGGACTTAAAGCTCCACACAATGACTGTGGTAGAAGATTTTCAGGAAAACTTGAAGCACATTCAGCAACATTCATGTTTTGCCACTGATTTAAGAGGACACTCTACTAGCGTCAATAATCTTCACAAAAGAGCTCCAGAACTCATTAAGGTACCGAGACTGTTCAAACTATTAACAAGCATCAAAAAAAAAAAAAAATTGAGAAAATAACGCGATGGAGAGGTCACTAATAATTCTACAGGCTCCCTCACCCCTATTCATTACACTTTCCATGGCACCCTGTAAGCTGTAAAAAATATGGATATGATAGGAATTGTGCATTTAGGTGAAATTCAACAATACTGGTCTAGTTGACATCCACACAAATTATCATTCAACACATCTTTTGATGTGGAAACCAATCAAAACTCTTGCACACTTGTTTTTAAACTTTTTCGAATTCCTCTTTGGGGTATCCTTTTTACATTATATTACATGAAAACATGTTTTAGCTCATTAAAATAGATGTAATCTAATTTCTAAATTATCTGTTTTTCTCTTGTGATTCTAAATTTATGAGGAACTGGATGATGAGCACATGGAAAAGGAAAGAACGGATGCCAGAAAAAGCCACAACTCATGCACAGTTATCTCTCTAATGAATCCACCAATCACAGAAAATCCATCCGGACTTCCCTGTAGCGAATGTTCAAGACAGCATGAAGGAAGGTCTTCTGATGATGAAACATGACATTCAGCTTCTTTTCAGTACAAGACACTAGTTTGTTTGTGGCCATGAAGGCAACAACAATAATCAACTTTATGAATGATGTTCTTTGACTTTTATTTTGCTCAGCATTCCTTGGGATTTGGTCCTCTTACACCAAAGAGTGGAAGTGGCGTGTGAGGGATATTTTTTTACAAGAGATAGTTTTGTATATCAGTTAACACATGATGAAATATGGAACATGCCTTATGCAGGGTCTTGACACGAAACATCGACTATCCTTCTGCCTCCATGGAACCCCTTTAGCAATTTGCTTTTTTTGTGTCAGAAATGGAACAACTGCTTTTGATTGGTAACAGAGAGCACAGATTTGCAGTAATCAGTAAAATAATAGTAACATATAGGCAGAAAACAACAGGAGCAGGAAACCAGAAATTTAAAAAAATTGTGAAAATAGCACATTCTGGCTGCATTTGTGGAGTGAGAGACAGAGTTCATGCTTTAGTTTAATAGTCTACTGTCAGTTCTAATCTTGAGCACCAAGTTTCTCTCAGCTCTAGAATAACCAGAGCTGAGAGAATTATGCCTTGGGAAAAACTGAAGCATAAATCAGTCACTTGGCAAGAATTAAAGTGGCAGAAGAAATAGGGCAAAGAAAATGAATACTGTAATAAGGCAAGCAAAGAGTGTCAGAGAACTGTTATAGCTTTGGGAGTGCATCAAGTTTATTTCAGAATTAAATAGGATCAGACTCAAGTATTGCACACTGTATTTAAAATATATTTGTATTTTAAATTCAATAAAATCGTGTACAAAATCATGAAAGGAATAGATCGGGTCAATGCACAGCCTCTTGCCCAGAGTAGGCGAATTGACGACCAGTGGACAAAGGGTTTAAGGTGAAGGGGAAAAGATTTAATAGGAATCTGAGGGGTAACTTTTTCACACAATGGGTGACGGGTGTATGGAACAAGCTGCCAGAGGAAGTAGTCAAGGCAGGGACTATCCCAACATTTAAGAAACAGTTAGACATGTACATGGATAGGATATGTTTGGACGGATATGGACCAAACGGGGCAGGTGGAACTAGTGTAGCTGGGACATGTTGGTCGGTGTGAGCAAGTTGGGCCGTGGGGCCTGTTTCCACACTCTATCACTCGATGTGTTATTATTTACAGCAGGATCACCAGGACAAAACAATAAGCCTGACAAATTCAAGGTTAATACAGGTAATTGGGATTTTGTTGGGCAGATGGTGGACAATGGCCAGAGATGAAAAGACAGAAAGTGCGAGACAAAAGGACTTTTGTTGTGAATAGTGATGCTCGAGGAAGGAATGTAAATGGAAGAGGAGGGAGGGGAGAAACTAATACAAACCCAGGTGGGGCACGGGGGTAGAGGGGGAAGGAAAAAAAGGAAGGGGTGGGGAAGAAGGGAGAGGGGAGGGTTTTGTCATCACCTAAAATTGGAGAATTCAATGTTCATACCCAAGCATAATATGAGGTGTTCCTCCAATTTGCCTGTGGCCTCCTCTGGGCAATGGAGGAGGACCAGGACAGAAAGCTGGGAATGGGAAGAGAAGGTAAAATAGTTAGCAAACTGGAGATCCAGTAGGCCTTGGCGGACAGAGTGCAAGTGTTTGGGGAAACAGTTGCCAAGACTACGCTTGATGTCGTTGAACACTTGAGCTTGGTCCGGTTAGCCCTACTGGATCTCCTGGTTGCCAACCAGTTTAACGCTTCTTCCCCTCTCTTCTTGTGCTGATTTGCTTCCAAATCGCTGTCGCATTTGAAGGTGCACTATTCTTTCACAATTCACAGATTGTGGCTTACTGAGCATAGGTAAAAGTTTAGATTTGTTGAAATCAGCCCTCATGCAATACTGTGTTAATGCCAACAGTACTAAATTGGACTGCAATGAATTAGCTAACACATTTAATCACCCACTACCAAGCTGACAGTCAGCAAAGGAGATGCCAATCACACCAACACCCAATATCAATGACTTGGAGACTTGTTAAGCATCATGTAGGAAATTAGTTATTTTAAGAGAGCTGTTAAATATGGACACTGAGAAATCAATTAAATCTTAAATCAATCCTTCTGGAATGCACTCCAGACATTGTCATTGGAAGTAATCATGTCAAGAGAACAAAATGAAACACCAAGCAGAACAACTGCTGCTAGTAGAGGCAGGAGAAAGATTATGAACAGGAAGTCCTATCCACAGGGAACATATGGGGCCCATTGCATAGAACTCCGATTGTACTTGAGCATGTTTCACTGCGGTGACCAACTATTTATTATGCATTCATGATTAACATCAATTTGCATTTGGCATTTGTAGGTATGACAGGTGGACATGCTGAGTGGCATGAAACAATGCACAATAAATAATTGGATGTCCTTTCTGCAAAATCTAATTCTATCTAGATATGAGACCTACTACAGCAGAAGTTTAGGGAGACCTCCCAGTCGAAGTCCGAAGCCATGAAATTTGGCAAATGAAATACCTACAGGCTGGTCGTTGTGGGTTCTGGACTACCTTCCACTGCATCTCCTCTGGGCCCCTCACCAACAGATGCTATGCCTTCAGAACACGGTGTACCACCGCAGTCTGACTCCAGATCTAATGTCCTAACCCACCTTTGGGGCCCATTTCACACCTCTCTTTGGGACAATAGTCCGCCAGAATCTGGAACTTAAACCTGTGCTGAGCTCGCAATAATAGCAGGTAGGGCAAGGCATCTGGATATACAAGATATGCAAGACTTGTTTCATTGTGAATGAGTAGTGGGTGTCAGGCAATATGTTCAAGAGTCTTCACCAAAATTGTAGGATGGATTCCTAGCTGTGTAAGATCCACATGATTTGAGGGTTCCATAACAGTATGTGCAGATAATCTGTTACCATAGCCACAGAATATTGGCAGTAAATTCAAGATTCATCATCGATGGTCCCTCGAAACGAGTATGACTGTCCTCTCATGGAGGACGCCTGTGCATGACATTGTTTAACGTGGGGAGACTGGTGCACAGACAGCCACCTTGACAGGCCTGGGTCAGAATCCAGTGGCATGGAATCCAAGACGACCGGGGACCCTTTTGTGCTGCAGCCTTCATCCTCCACCTGTTCCACCGTTGAGATCTTGGTTGGATTGGTCTTTGTCAGAGACATCCCCCTCGACCTTACCGCCATGGGTGACTCTACCAGGAGCACAGCTCCAGATGGCATCGCTCTCAGGATCTCAGGATCTCAGGACCACACAAGCTTCTCCACCACGACAAGGTGACAACCCACGGAGAAGATTCATAAAGTCAAAAGGAATAGGAGTAGAATTAGGCCATTGGGCCAATCAAGTTGATTCCACCACTAAATCATGGCTGATTTATTTCTCCCTCCTAACCCCATTCTCCTGCCAACCCCCCGATAACCTCTAACACCTGTATTAATTAAGAATATATCTATCTCTGCCTTACAAATATCCACTGATGGCCTCCACAGCTTTCTGTGGCAAAGAATTTCACAGATTCACCACCCTCTGACTAAAGAGCCTGTCTCCCTTATGCCCCTGTCCCACTTAGGAAACATGAACGGAAACCTCTGGTGACCTTGCGTCCCACCCAAGGTTTCCGTGAGGTTCCTGGAGATTTACAGCACATCCCTCCTCAGATATGGTGCTCAAAATAAGCGAGTTCGGTATTCTGAAAAATACAAGGAATCATGGGATTTGTCAAAGGATGCTGGCTATAAAGAAAAAGCGAATGATACGCTTGCTGCATAAACTGTATCCTTATCCTTATTCATGATTTTTGTGTAAAAATATATTTAATCTGAGGAACGGAGGTGCCAGGTAGCGGGAGAGCAGGTGTAACAGCGAGAGGGAGGGGGTAGATGCCAGTGGGAGACAGGGGAGAGAACGCACAGACCCGCCCTCATTCGCAGCCAGGGTTGAGCCCGTGTCCCCAGTTCCGCGGGCGCTGCCGTGCCGCCGCTGGACCGCCCTGTCTCCCCGGGTGTCCTGTCCTCGCCTGGGGGGCGGTCGGAGATGTCCAGTGCGACCCCGGAGCGGCGGGTCTCCAGGCCCGCGCGGGGGGGCGGGGGAGAGGAGGCGCCTTCTCCAGCCCGGCTCCGCTCCTACTCCTGAGAAACCCATTCCTTTTCTCCGGGGATGCTGCCCGTCCAGCCGAGCTGCTGCACCACCCCGCTCGCGCCCCCCGCCCCACCCAGCAGCCAGCCTTGCTGGCGGGGGCCGAGAGCCGGCCGTTGGTGGGGGTGCACGCAGGGTGCTGCGGCTGTTTGGCTGGACGCATGGGCAGAAATCCCGGGGCGGACAGGGGTCGCATCCCCCCTCGTATTTTGAGAGGTGGGGGACAATCCCCCCCATGTTTTGGAATCCGGATTTTGAGATTCGGCTGGCTTGCAGGCAAGTCTCTCTCTATTTTGGTAATTGGTAGGGAATTGAAGAATGCAGGTGAACAGAGGGATCTGGGAATAACTGTGCACAGTTCCCTGAAAGTGGAATCTCATGTAGATAGGGTGGTAAAGAAAGCTTTTGGTGTGCTGGCCTTTATAAATCAGAGCATTGAGTATAGAAGTTGGAATGTAATGTTAAAATTGTACAAGACATTGGTGAGGCCAATTCTGGAGTATGGGGTACAATTTTGGTTGCCTAATTATAGGAAGGATGTCAACAAAATAGAGAGCGTACAGAGGAGATTTACTAGAATGTTGCCTGGGTTTCAGCAACTAAGTTACAGAGAAAGGTTGAACAAGTTAGGGCTTTATTCTTTGGAGCGCAGAAGGTTAAGGGGGGACTTGATAGAGGTCTTTAAAATGATGAGAGGGATAGACAGAGTTGACGTGGATAACCTTTTCCCACTGAGCGTAGGGAAGATTCAAACAAGGGGACATGACTTGAGAATTAAGGGACAGAAGTTTAGGGGTAACATGAGGGGGAACTTCTTTACTCAGAGAGTGGTGGCTGTGTGGAATGAGCTTCCAGTGAAGGTGGTGGAGGCAGGTTCTTTTTTATCATTTAAAAATAAATTGGATAGTTATATGGACGGGAAAGGAATGGAGGGTTATGGTCTGAGCGCAGGTATATGGGACTAGGGGAGAATACGTATTCGGCACGGACTAGAAGGGTCGAGATGGCCTGTTTCCGTGCTGTAATTGTTATATGGTTATATGGTTATATAAGTCCCTCATTCATGGTCACTCACATTATTTAGTATGTTTTTCCCATCTCTCTCTCTCTCCCCCCTCCAAGGTTGGTTCTTCTGTTTGCCTTCATTTGCTTCAGTTTTATTTTGTTTAAGTGTTATTTATCACATTGTAGCCTCTGAAAGATTCAAGCTGGTATCAGACGCTTTCTCAGGGCTGAATCGGCCCGTTCGCGGGACCTTTCATTGCCCGGCTGACTCCTTGTTTGTAATGACATGCCCTCCACTGAGGGGACAAACCAATGGCCACTGGACAGGGAGAGAGGAGTGGCCTGCGCCCTATAGAGCCTCAACATTACATCCCTATTTTTGTACCCAAGACCTCTTGAAATATTTTGGTTTCAATTTCTTCGACAATGCTCGCCCAGTGGGCGTCTCCTTGCATAAGTGCATCTGTGGCCGTGGCTGATGTGCCCATTGTGATTGAAGAGTTCCTGTAGTCCAAGGGGTATGCTCCACTTGTTGCATTATTCATCCTATTCCTTGTTGCTCTTCTTTTGGCACCAGCTGTTGCCTTTGGTCAGCTACATTGTGCAGCATGCAACACAGTGCTATGAAGTCTCTACACCTAATTGGCATGCATTTCAGTTTTACATGCTCGATTCCAAAAGGATTATTGGTTGGACCTTTGAACTCCAGTTTACACTCATTAGGCCAGAATGGTGATACCATTGCATGCAACCCACTGAGGGTGAAACCAACTTTTTCAAAATTAGCAACAAAAACAAATGCTAATTGCTCAATTTCTTGGTTCAATGCTCAAGCATGGGTCAGAATAGTTTAAATAAAATAATTTCTAGGCTGCTCCATTGCTTACTGCTTACTCCAAAATGCAAGCTGAGCAGGTAATACATTTGGACATCTGCATTGGCAGGTAAGCATTGAAAAAGATAACCCATTTACAGTTCAAAATAACATTGCATGCTTACCTTTGGCCCTCTTGGTATCAATATTCACATGCCCGGTATTCCTCCATCAACTGTTCTTGCCTTTTTACTACTGATGGTGGAAAAGTGCCCATTGTACAATTTGCAACAAGCCAGCCTCCACTGAGAACTTACACCAGAGGCCTGCTGATCATAAACATTGGAAGAGGGCCATTTGGAGTGAATAATTTGATCTTGTTTTATTTGATGGAGCCAGTTTATCACAGAGAACTTCATGCAGAGCCATCCAGTGCCTCTACTCGCAAACGATAGTCCAGTCCTAATGATGCGTAAGAAGGAACTGCAAATGCTGGAAGAAGATAGACGCAAAAAGCTGGAGTAACTCAGCGGGACAGGCAGCATCTCTGGAGAGAAGGAATGGGTGATGTTTCAGGTTGAGACCCTTCTTCAGACTGGTTAGCGATAAGGGAAACGAGAGATATAGACAGTGATGTGGAGAGATAAAGAACAATGAATGAAAGATATGCAAAAAAGTAATAATGGTAAAGGAAACAGGCATTTGTAAGCTGTTTGTAGGGTGAAAATTAGAAGCTAGCGTGACTTGGGTGGGGGTTGGATAGAGAGAGAGGGAATACCGTGGCTACCTGAAGTGAGTGAAATCAATATTTATACCACTGGGCTGCAAGCTGTCCAAGCAAAATATGAGATGCTGTTCCCCCAAATTGCGTTTAGCCTCACTCTGACAAATGAGGAGACCGAGGACAGAAAGGTCTGTGTCAGAATGGGAAGGAGAATTAAAGTTTCCAGCAGCCGGGAGGTCAGGTTGGTTCAGGCGGGCTGAGCAAAGGTTTTCCAAGAAACGATCGCCCAGTCTGCGTTTAGTCTCGCTGATGTATAAGAGTCTACATCTTGAACAATGGATACAGTAGATGAGATTGGAAGAGGTGTAAGTGAACCTCTCCCTAACCTGAACGGACTGTTGTGGTACCTGGACAGAGTCGAGGGAAGAGGAATAGGGACAGATGTTGCAACTTCTGCGGTTGCAGAGGAAGGTATTTGGGGAGGGGATGGTTTGGGTGGGAAGGGATGAGTTAATCAGGGAGTTGCTGAGGGAACAGTCTCTGCAGAAGGTGGAAAGGGGTGGATATGGGAGAATGGGGATAGTGGTGGGATCCCGTTGGAGGTAGCGGAAAATTCGGAGGATTATGTGTTGTATGCGACGGCTGATGGGGTGGACTAGGGGGACTGTCTCTCTGCAACTAGAGGGGGTGGAGCAAGGGCAGAGCTGCAGGGTACCGAAGAAACAGGCCTCATCTATGATGGGAGAGGGGAACCCCTGTTCCCTAAAGAATAAGGACATCTCGGATGTTCTAGTATGGAACACCTCACCTTGGGCTCAGATGCGTTACAGACGGACAAATTGGGAGTAGGGGATAGAGTCTTTGCAGGAAGCAGGGTGGGAAGAAGTATAGTCAAGATAGTTGTGGGAGTTAGTGGGTTTGTAATAGACGCCAATCAATAGTCTATTTCCCATGATGGAGATTGTGAGATCAAGAAAGGGGAGGGAGGAGTCGGAGATGGTCCAAGTAAATCCGAATGCATGATGAAAATTGGTGGTGAAGTTGATGAAGTCCATGGGTTCTGCATGGGTGCAGGAGGTAGCACCGATGCAGTCATCAACGTAACGGAGATAGAGTTCGGGGATAGGGCCAGTGTACACCTGGAACAGGGATTGTTCAACATACCCTACAAAGAGGCAGGCATAGCTGGGACCCATGCAGTTGCCCATAGCTACGCCTTGGACTTGAGGAGTCAAAGGAGAAGTTGCTGAGGGTGAGGACCTGCTCCACTAGGCGGAGTCGAATGTTAGTAGAGGGAAATTGGATGGTTCTGCAGTCGAGGAAGAAACGGAGGGCTTTCAGGCCTTCCTGGTGAGGTATGGAGGTGTATAGTGACTGAACGCCCATAGTAAAGATGAGGGAGTGGGGGGCTCGGAAAGCGGAAGTCGGGAGAGATTGGACCAGGGGTGATAGGATGTAATCGAGATACATGGAAATCATTTCCATGGGACAGGAGCAGGCAGAAACAGTGGGTCTGCAGGGCAGTTGTGTTTGTGGATTTTGGGGAGAAGGTAAAAATGGTCTGTGTGGGGCTGGGAAACGATAAGGTTGGAGGTTGTGGAAGGCAGACAGCCAGAAGTGATGAAATCAGTAAAGGTTTTGAAATTAAGGCCTCGTGTTCATCTGTGGGATCATGGTCCAAGGATAGGCAGGAGGAGGTGTCTGAGAGTTGTCACCTGGCATCAGCCCGGTGGAGGTCAGCGCACAAACTACCATGTCACCTCCCTTATCGGTGGGCTTGATTATAACGTCAGGGTTGCTGCAGAGTGAGAGGACAGACCATTCCGTATCATAAAGGAGGACATCAGGGGGGATGGTGAAGACACTACAAGGGTAGGGGTTGGGGTCAGAGGAGGGCTGGGGAGTGGACAAAGATCAAGGCAAGATCTGGTGGGGGGATGGTGGGTGTTCAGAGAGGAGGGGGACGTGAGGACTATTGTATGGGTGGGTGTGGTCGGGTTAACCTGGTTAAAAGAGGAGGAAGGGGAAGACCCATCACTACTGAGGTTCCCTGTAGGTGGGGGGGGGGGTGACAATAGGACCCAGCAGAGTCAGACCACGTGCTATTGGCGTCTGCATCATGGAGGTTATGGGCCTGGTGCTGAGCCTGGAACTCAGGTCAGGCGACGGCTCCGGCTGGTTGGTGGGCGGTGGAGAGGCGAGGGTCGGTAGAGTCGCCAGTGGGGGCCTGTAGGGGGCTGGAATAGAGATACGGATTGGCGGCAGCAGCATTGGTGGCCCCAGGGAGACAGTGAAATTGGCGACAGTGGCGGCGGTGGCCCCAGAGAAGCGGTGAGTCGGAGAGGCAGTGGATGTTGGTGCTGCTCCTCGTGGTGGCAATCTCGGCCTCGTTTTGTTCGGGCAGGTGTCGCGGTCCAGCGGTGGAGACCTGGGCCTGCGGGCGATTGGATCAAGGAATGTCAGTGGAGAGACTGGTCTGGCCCCAGCCAAGCTTGTGATCCTTGGTAGTGTCCAGGTAGGTGAGGAAGCATTTGTTGAGGGCATGGATCTGATGTTGAATGAAGTACAGTAGGTGTCAATTGCAGATCTGGGTGAGTGAGCTGCGGGAGAGTCAGAGCAAGGGCCTGCTGGTGCCGGCGCATTGCAGTCAGCAGAACGCAGGGCATGGAAGGAGAACTGTGGCGAAAAGCGGCAGATCGACTGTCGGTATGTCTGGAACTGGAGCTGGAATCCATTAGGTAGAAGATGGAGGCGCCAAGAAAACATACGTGGCTGTGGTAGCGAGTATGGGTTAAAATATGGTCGTAGAGTCGGAGAACAGGAGGAATTACAGGGGAGCAGCGAGAGAGGATGTTGCAGAACTCTCATCGGAGAGAGGAGGAGAACTTCTTCAAAGTAGGCATATCTTGAGGAGATTTTGCAGTGGAGCAGACAAAATGTGTAAGAAGGTCCTAATGATAATCCTTGATGAATAACTGTGGCAGTATGCCCACACATAGTTTCAATCTTGCTGTTTGCTGCATATGCTTGGAAAATGTATGATTCTGGACGCATGGAACAGATAAGATCTGCAGAATACTATGTGTTTATTACAAGGTAACGAAAACAATCTTGACTGAATCCCAATTTAACATTGCCTAATCCAAGGCAATAAAGCTCAATGCATACAAGATTAGATTATGAATATGGTTTTCACTAGCATTAATGCATTTGCTGTCTTGTTCGAGGCTTTAATAGCACAATTCATGTATTGTACTTTGTCATTTAATAAGGCTTTATTTAATCTATTTCAAATCACTTGAAATTATTTTCATTTGAGTATTTACAGATAATTTGCAACCCAAATGTTAGCATTCACTTGAGGAAGCAAAGCGTGCATCATGGTCATGAAATTTACAGCGTGATTTCCAAATATTAAATATTTGTTTTATAAATGAGCGATCCAAGTCATATAATGGGATTGCAAACTGGAATTTCAGGCTACAGGACCTTACAACCAATACAACTTCAATCTATAACCATGCTCGAGTTTCAATCTCTGAACTATCAACCTCAATTTGCCCCACTTTTTACTAGTCTATTCATGCAGACAGCATCTTTTGCAACCAATCTTCTATTTTAATGTGTAGTTCCGATTGGAAGAGAGTGTTGATTTGGTAGATATAGTATATTGCTTGTAAAGATTACCAGGAATCATGAATTAAATAACCCCCTTGGAGGAAGCTTTATATTAATTGCTTACATAAGATATGTCAGTTTTGTGAAACTTCATCAGATTTATCTCCACAATATTGCAAATTAAATCCTTCATTTGCATAATATTTAATGAGCATGCTTTAAAAAATTCATTGCATTCTGGCATTAATAAGTCAGTAAATTTCCAATAAGTTCCTCACTATTTAAAATAGACAAATTGAATTAGATTAACATTTTAAACTAATGGCTGATGAATTGCTCTTGGTTTCAACAGCGTGCATTAAAATTAAAATTCATAAGAATGGGATGGCACTAACATAGAAACAATTAAGTTACAAAATGGGCTGGTAGAATAAACCTTTCCACCTTGTCAGTGTGTAAGCTATGTAAGAACGAGTACAGTAACTCTAATCATACCTCACTATGTAATTCCTATATCCTTCTAGTTTGGCCTCATGAATTAACTAGTAGAAGAGAATTTATCATCTGTTCTGTGCATTAAATGTTTTTTTCCAACCCCTGTTGTAAATCTATTATATTTAACTTTGCAGTGAAACCCATTTGTATTTAGTATTTCAATTACTGTAATCTACCTGTCCCATCCTTTAGTAATTTTAATCATTTTAACATTTTCAAGGCTTTCAAATTTGTATAGCCCCTATCTTATGTATTCTGTGCTGCATTCTCTCTAAAATTTCATTATCCTTCTTTAAATTTGGAGCACATTACTCTCAGTAAAACTTATTACCCTACCGAGGCTCATTATCTCTTCGCAATTATATTCTACACTTTATAAAACAGTTCTAATTATTTTATTTACAGTATTCTCAATCTCAAAGTTCCTTCAGGCAGTATGCATGTGTCTCTCTGCACATCCACAGCACCAAGCATACTTCCAATTACAGCATGATTATTTTTTTTCTTCAAACATAAAACTAAATGAAACACCTTATAAAATATGGTATTGAATATTAAACATTATGTATTAATACTATTAAATACTATTTAATACTACTAAAAATCATATACATTAAAAGTCTGATCTTGTATGTGTATATATGAGTGTGTATATGTGTGTGAATATGTGGTTGTCTTTACATCTTCGCAAAAATACTACGCGATAACGATTACATTTTTACATATTCCGATTGACATTTTTTCCGTTGAGGCCGGGACCACCTTATCTGAACATTATATGCTTTATTTCTTTACTTATTCTCTACTCATAACTGATTAAAAGTCTAAAAAAGTCTAAAGACGTTGAAATTAAAACCACCAGCTTCAACTGATGACGTCATAATGGTTCAGCTAGCATAGAAAAGTCTCAAGGAAGATTTAATCCTATATTTGACACGTTATTCACGATTAAAGCTTTAAAAATGCCAACGTTCATAAGATTTTTACATATTCTGATTCACATTTTTCCACTCTAGGGAGAGATCATTTTCACTGTACATGTTATGCTTTATTTCTTGACATTACTGATTAAAGTTTAAAAAAAATCAAAATACCTTGAATTTCAAACTGATCAGCTTCAACTGATGATGTCATAATGGCAGTTTCAACTGATGACGTCACAATGGATAGACTAGCAGGGGGAGGGCGAATTGCTATTGCAACGCAATTGGATTTTTAAAAAAATAGCACTGCTGAGGGAGGCAAAGGGAGTGCTGGAATCTTACATTCAGGAACAGCTTGAGTTTGAGGACCACGCCTCCCATGGGGGCTACGGGTAGGGAACTGGTGCGTTGGGGGAGCAGACCCAACAGGTCTGCACTTGGTCTAGTATTAAATAAACCTCAAACCTAACATAACCCAGTCCAACACACAGACCAGACTTCACACCATCGACTCTATCTGCAGTTTACATAACCTTGGAAAAGCAGCCAACATAATCAAGGACCACTCACACACTGGTCATTCCCTTTCGCCACCTGTCAAATTAAAGGAACAGTCAAAGCAGGGCAGGACCTTCACTGTGAATGGCAGGGGCCAGGGGAGTGTCATAGTACAGAAGATTTTCAGAATGCAGGTACATAGTTACTTGAAAGTGGCATCACAGGTTGATAGCGTGGTTACAAAGGTTTTGGTGTACATTGGGCTTCATCAATTAGTAATGTATCTACCTTTGTCTTAAAAATATTAAAAGACCCTCCCTCAAGGAAAATTGGAAGCAGTTCCAAAAACTCATTATCTACTGTGAGAAAAAAATCACTTCATCTCTATCAGCTCTACTACTATATTTCTCACAACAGGAAACATGTTGTACTTTTCCATCCTGCTGAGACTTTATCATATCATGTACTTATTAACACTCCGATCTTCTTTGTGTGTATGTGTGTATATGTGTGTGTATTTGTGGTTGTCTTTACATCTTCACAAAAACGCCTCACGCTAACGATTACATGTTTACATATTCTGAATTACATTTTCCCCCTCTCGGCAGAGATCACGTTCACTGAACATTTTATGCTTTATTTCTTGACTTATTCTCGACATTACTGATTAAAAGTTTAAAAAAATTAAAAATTTAAAACGACCGGCTTCAACTCATGACGTCACAATGGCTCGGCTAGCAGTGATCAGCTTCACTGAAGATTTCATCCTATATTTCACGTTATTCACGATTAAAGCTTTAAAAATGCCAACTTTCACAAGATTTTTACTGCTAAAATCATTCCTGCCAGCTTCCAACACACTTTGATACAATGTTGCAACACAGGAACACTCTGAACTTTTCACCTCACTGGAGGGGGAGGGCGAATTGCTATTGCAACATGCAGGGAATTATTGCAATTGGAATTATTTTTAAAGCCCACTGCTGAGGGAGGCAGGGGAGTGTTGGAATCTTACGTTCGGGAACGGCTTGAGGTGGTGGACCACGCCTCCCGTGGGGGCTAAGGGTAGGGAACGGGTGAGTTGGGGGAGCAGACTCAACGGGTCTGTACTTGGTCTAGTATATTTTATATTTTTCAATCAAGTCCACCACAGACTCCAGTAAACTCCAGCAGATACAAGCTTAGCCTGGCTAAACATTCCTCTTTAGACAATTCATCCTTTCCAAGTATCAGTACAGTAAACCCATGAGGTACTTATCACAACCTGAACATCCTCCTTTATATAATAAGACCAACCCTGTGCACAGTCCTTCAGATATGCTCTCACTAGTGCCTTCTAAAACTGAACTGTATTTAATTCCCCTCATAATACTTTATATTTCATTAGCTTTCCTAATTACTTTTTATACCTGTTCAACAGCATTTATGCAAATCACACATTAGGCCACCCAGATCCCTCTGCATCTCTAATCAATGTAATCTCTCATGATTTAGATAATATGCTCATTCTTCAATTTTACTGCCAACATGTATAATTTTACATTTTCCCACATTGTACTAATGTTCTTGCAATTTTCCACAGACAACCTATCAAGGCAGGAAATGCATGGGAACACCACCATCTGGAAATTGTCTTCAATGTCACGCACCACATACATAGCTATTCTTCCTTCACTGTCACTATAACTCTCCACCTAACCGCATTGTGGAGATATCCATACCTTAAGGACTGCACTGGTTCAAGAAGACAACTTATCCCTACCTTCTCAAAGGTATCTACAGATGAGCAACCTGCTTGATTGTTATCCCATCTGTTACCTGAAATTCATTCCATTGCATCTGTGCATACTGGATGCAATTGCTATCATCTACAAAGTTACTTGCCTAGGCTATCTGACAAAACTTCTGAACCTGCAACTACTACAATTATGAAGGAATAAAGCAGCAGGGAAATGGAAACACCACCACCACCAACAGTTGCCCTCCAAGCTACAAACCATGTTGACTTAGATATAATTTAGACTAATTCTAAATCCAGGAACTGCCTACCCATCACTGTGGGAATACCTACACCAGGAGGGCCACGGCGGTTTAAAGGGTTGGGAGATTGTCACCTTCACATGGTCCGCCCTGTTTCAACGAATGCAATCAACCTGCCGTGCACAATCAACTAAGATCAAATAGAACAAGTTGTCCTTACAACGCAAGAAGAAGTGGTTTAAGAAGGCTGCACACCATCATCTGCTCTGGTAAAGCTGGCCTCCCAACAGCACCCAGATCTCCAGAACATTATTTGTTCTAGCATTCCATAGATTGACGTACACATTATGCTCCCACAGGTCATAGGCTGAACAATGCGGGAATTCCATTAGAATACAGAATTGATAAGAACTACCTGGAAAGATTAATGGGACCTTGAAGCATAAGAAATCTATTAGTTCTTTTAATTTGTTGTTGTCCAGGAAGAATGAATGAAATGAAGAGATTTCATGACTTCCTCGATACAACAGAGGATGCTAATCTGTAAAATTGGATATTAGAAGATTGGAGGGAACCCAATCCTTAAAATACTGACATTGCCAGAGTCACCTTGGCAGCACAATCCATGCCGCCTTGCTGAAGTCGCAACTGGAGCTACAATAACAGCATGTTTCACCGTTTAATTTACTGAAGCCCAAGTGTCTCAGCCATTGTTGCTTATACCTGTTCAAGTGGGAATATTGCTCACTGATGACCTGAATATATGAGAAAAACACAAAATTCTGGAGGAACTCAGGTTGGGACCGTTCTTCAGACTGAAGGGCCCCAACCAAAAAATCGCCCATGCATTCCCTCTGCAGATGCTGCCAGACCTACTGTTTCCACCACTTTGCATTTTGCTCAAGGTTCCAGCATCTGCAGTTTCTTGGGATCCTGAGTATATGTCATCTTCTTCTGAGAGTTTTTCACTCCCTCCTACCTCTTCCAGTAATTTGTACTGGACTGTTTATCATCTGCTCAAAACTGCCAGTCATACAGTATTCCAAAAGGAATACAGCATTGAACTGACAAAAGCTATTCATGCAAAATACAAGACTTAGAAAAAATTATTCAGAACCTGCCCTGCCATCTGCCATAGCCTTCTGCAAAATGAAATAACTCTAGAAAACATTCTACACATGGTGAATCGTATCAACAGAAGGATAATTCACATTGTAGAATTTGTGTTATTTGGAGCATTCAATTTCAAATTGGTATTCAATGATCTTTGACCCAATGATCTTTGACCTAATCTAACTATAATCTAGATACTACAAATAAGCTCACTGTGCATGTGTGAATGCACTCACCAATACAATTTTAGTTCTAACTAGACTGAGTGGAACCCATTGGGTCCCTGTCACAATGGAGGCCTGGTCCCCCAACGCAACCTGTTTCCCAACGCAATATTCCACCACTCGCCTATAGCCCCCAACTGCGCAGGCGCGGCTCATTTCCCCTCATCCCCAGCACTTCCTCCCCCTCCTCTTCACCCTCCTTCTTTCCCCTTTACCCCTCCCCTCCCCAATCCCTCCCTCACCTCGCCCTCCCTCTCCTTTCCCCTACTCTGTCACTCCCTCCCTACCCCCCTCCTAACCCTCACCTCCTCTACCCCCCAAACTATCCCTCCTCACCTCCCCCACTGCCCTCCTCTCCCTCTATTCCCCACTCCTTACCTCCTCATCCCCCCTCCTCTCCCTCTATTTCCCCTTCTCCCCCACTCTCCCTCCTCATCTCCCCCACCTACCCCCCTCTCCCTCCCTACCCCCTCCTCTCCCTCAATCTCCCCACTCTCCCTCCTCACCTCCCCAGGATCTCGAGGTTGCCGCTCCTTTCCCTCCTTGCGTGCCCAGAGGAGCAGCAGCCATCGACCTCAGGGCCAGGCTCAGCACCAAGGCCTCAGGTCCTCGGCGCGGGTTCAGGCCGCAGCACTGGCTCGAAGCAACAGCAGAAGCCGTCGGCCTCAGAGCCAGCCTCAGCGCCCAGGCCCCAGAGCCAGGTCAGCATGGCATCTCCCCTCCCCCGGAGTCGGCCGCCACCACCCGCAGACGCAGTCCCAGCCTCAGCGCCAAGGCGGTGGATCCCCGTGGGCCTGGAGCAACAGCAAAATGGAAGTAATCTTACCCATGTCGCCATTGTGAAAAAAAGATGGCGATCTGAATTCTGGAAAGGCCTCAACTCTGCAGGTGTGGCTGAGGACCTGTTGGGTGCCTTTTGTGATGCCAGTAAATGCACGCACGGGAATCCTCCCCAACTGCGCAAGAGCGGGTGGGGGTGCTGTTTTGTTAATTTAATTTTTAAACATTAATAACTTTTAAAATATACCATTAATCTGAACAAAACTTTGTTTCATTTACACCACAGGACAATGGTGAGTAAGGTGGGCCAAAAATTGTAACAATATCGTGTACCGTTTTTGCTCAAATAGAAGTACAAAACAAAATCTGAAAACAAACAAGATGAGAGATTTAGTAATATACTAGACTAAGTGGGACCCGTTGGGTCCCAGCATCACACAGGAGGTCTGGTCCCTCAACACAATATTCCACCTCTCCACCAATTCCAATATTCATGGTCAGTGGGGGGGGGGTGTGGGGGGGGGGGGGATTTCTGCAGCGTTAGTATGGGTTGTGGGCTGAAGGGACTGGTTTCCAGAGGGCTAGTATGGACATTGTGGGCCAAATCGATTCTTGGGCTGGCAGCTCAGTCACTCAAGCCTGGTGTGCTGGCAGCTCACTCTCTCACGGCTGGTGGGCTGGCAGTTGACTCACGGCTATTCCTTGAAATGCCACTTCAGGCCGGGTGCAAGGCCACCAAACTCAAGTGCAATTTCATGCCACTTCAGGCAGGGTGCAAGGCCACCAAACTCAAATGCAGTTTCATGCCACTTTAGGCAGGGTGCAAGGCCACCAAGCTCAAGTGCAGTTTCATTCCACTCCAGGCACGGTGCAAGGCCACCAAACTCAAGTGCAGTTTCATGCCACTCCAGGCAGCTTTTGCATTTTCAAACCAAAAACAGCTTTTGCATTTTCAAGCCAAAAAACACTTTTGCATTTTCAAACCAAAAACATCTTTTGCATTTTCAAACCAAAAACAGCTTTTGCATTTTCAATCTAAAAAACACTTCTGCATTTTCAAACCAAAAGACATTTTTTTCATTTTCAAACCAAAAAACACTTTTGCATTTAAAACCACAAAACACTTTGGCATTTTCAAACTACATTTTCAAACCATATTAAGGGCACTGACAGGTCAGTAAAACCACTCACAGTTTAGTAATCATGTGTTCAGTATTATTCACAGCTCAGCCAGAGAGCTGTGACCTCTCCCTCCCCATCTTGCAGAGAACTGAGGCACCTCCACACTTCCGGGTTTTATAGTCCCTCCCCCCTCCCACCAGAAGGGCCGTGACCTTCATGGTGTGATTGACAAGAGAGAGAATCTCAACATTTTTTAAACATTAATAAGTATTTTATTTTTCATTGATGGGAAAAATCCTCTTGTCCCGCACAGTGGAGGGAGACTCTTGAGTAAGATGGCCAAAAATCACAGCCGTAAGTGGTAGCATTTTTTCTAAAATCAATATGCAGTGCAAACAGGAAGTGGTCAAGATCAGAGTTGTGCCAGGAGCTATGATGGCAGCATTGTTACAAATGTTGGGTGTACTTGCTGTGAGATGCCATTGAGCTGAAAAGTTCAGTGTTCCTGCCACTATTCCTGTCTTACAACTTTGTATCAGTGTGTTAGAAGCTGATTTTAAAGTAAAATTTAAAAAACATTTTCAGTAATGTCGAGAAATAAAGCCTGAAATTTTCAGATATATATTTTGGACTTCACGGAAAAATCTCTAACGGAATATGTAAAAATGTTATCGTTAGCGCGTTGTTTTTTCGAGAAGATGTGATTACACATGAACACACACACACACACATACACACACACACACACACAAATAAAGAAACAAGATCAGAGTTTTAATGGTTAGTAGACCAAGTGGGACCAGTTGGATCCCGTCCCCAAGGAGGAGGAGGGGATGGAGAAGGAGGAGGGGGGAAGGGGGAGAGAGCAGGGGCAAGAGGGAGCGGGAGGGAGGTGGAGAGGGGTAAAGTGGGAGGATGGAGGGGAGAGGAGGGGGAGGGAGGATTGGGAGGGGGAGGGGAAGGGGAGGAGGAAGAGAGGGGGGAGAGGGGGGAGGTGGGGAGGGAGGGGAGAGGGGAGAGAGGCTAGAGGGGGAGGGGGTGAGAAGGGATAGAGAGGGGGAGGGGAGGATTGAGAGGGAGGGGGGTAGGGTAGGGGGAGAGAGTGAGAGGGCGGACTTGAACTCGGCGAGCGGGCAGCGCAGATACTGAGTGGGCAGGGCCGACTGCAAGCGGGCCATGGGCCTCGGAGCGCTCGAGAGCGCTTGGGACTTCGCAGGACCTCGGGCCAACTCGGAAGTTCCCGGAAGCCCAACCAAATTACTGCATGTTCAGCAGCTTCAATCCAGAGCCCGGGGGAGGGGAGGGCGGCTGGGCTGCAGGCGGGGCGCTGTGGACGGCTGGCCAAGTGTGAGTTGATTGCGAGCGGGCGGCGACCAAATGACTGAGAGTAAGGGGGGTGATGTAACTCGCAGCGCGTGGAAAACTGTGCCCAGCAGGCTGCGCATTGAAAACTGTGCGCAGCGGGCCGCGAGGAGTAAAGCCATTGTGATGTCAACTGCTTGTTAACTTTTTTAAATATTTCAGATTTGTGAACAATTGTAATAAATAACTCAAGAAATAATTAATCAAATTTTCAGATAAGGCGATTTTTGACATCATGGCGTAAATCTCTATTGGAATAAGTAAAAATGTAACCGTTAGCGCATTGTGTTTTCGAGGAGATGTGAATCACAGATGAACAAATAAACACGCACACAAATATACAAATAAATACACACACATCCAAGATCAGAGTTTTTGAATTATAGAGATATGGATATATAGATTTATCATCCAAATGCTTATGTATGCGATGCAAACACATTGATTTGGAAATATATTATCCCTTCTTCATTATCATTATTCTTCATCATTGGATTTAAATCTTGCAAATCCCAAACAGAATTGGGGATAACTTAGCCAGAAGGACTGGAGCTGTTCAAGAAATTGGCTCAAAGGTATCTTCCCAAGGACAATTAGGGATGGGCAATAGATGCTAGCCTTGTCAACAATGCTCAGATACCAATAACAAATTTTAACAGCTTTTTAAAATTTCAAATACATAAATAAATATCGCCCAAAAATCTGCACTATTGAAGGCAATTTCTTGCAATGCAAAATTATAGCAAGTTTTTTGCTGCTTCCTCATTCTGATTCAAAGCCCAAATGTGCATTTCAACAGAAGAAACTAACATAAACATAATATTTGTGATTGAACCATCCAGTTAGTGATCGGATGGGAGAAAATAAGTTTAAAAAAACACCGCATCTGCTACAGATATTATGGCTCTCACCAGTAGGTTGCTTTTCCTTTTATGTTATACTGTATCTATCCACAATAACCCTCCATCTTGTTCAAAAGGGAACTGCAGATGCTGGAATATCGAAGGTACACACAATTGCTGGGGAAACTCAGCGGGTGCAGCAGCATCTATGGAGCAAAGGAAATAGGCGACGTTTCGGGCCGAAACCCTTCTTCAGACTGCGTCTGAAGAAGGGTTTCGGCCTGAAACGTCGCCTATTTCCTTCGCTCCATAGATGCTGCTGCACCCGCTGAGTTTCCCCAGCAATTGTGTGAACCCTCCATCTTGGTTATTTTCCATTAAGGTAATCTGATCTCCGAGTTCCTACCTCATATCATTCCACAATTTACTTCAGTTTTTTTTAAAATGCATGTTACCCTCCTGATTGACCTCTTCTCTTTTTTTTATGTCTCATGCCAGCCCCAAATATCCCCTGCTAGTTTCAAATGTTCTCTTAATCCAACATATGTGACCATTTTGTGGCAAACACTCAGTTCTACACTTGGTATCTTTAATTTGTTGAACAGTTAAACTAAAATGTCACAAGCAATTGATATCTGGCCAACTGTCTGATCCAGTCAGCGGCAGAACTTTAGAACAGACTAATTGAAAGGTTCAAAGGTCAGTTTATTGTCACGTGTACCAATTAAGGTACAATGAAACTCGAATTACTTGAATTTAAATGTTAAATAAAATACCTGTTGATAGTGTCAAGACTTGCATATTGTAACAGATGATAAAGTGAAGTTAGCAGTATTGTGGCAACGACATATCCCTCCCCAACAAAATCTTTGCATTTTATGCTTGCTTTGAACAGAAGGTCGCTGGAATGGCATCATTTGCCCAGACAACCTTGGTGCGCCTGTACTCATGGTCAATGTCGCAGATGCCAGATCAGCCTTCCTAACAGTGACACCGTGGAAAGCAGTTGGGCTGGAAAGAGACCCACGCTGCGTCCTCAGGATCTGCGCATGAGTATTCACAGACATTTTTAACCTCTCATTACTCCATTCTGCGGTTATCACCACTTTAAGAAGTCCACTTTCATCTCACAACCAAATAAAAGCAAGATAACATACCTTAATAACTAACATCCAGTGGCTCTGACATCCACCATCATTAAGTGCTTTGAGAGGCTGGTCATGGTGCACATTAACTCTGGCCTTTCAGTCAGCCTTGATCAACTATTGTTTGTCTATCATCGCAACTGGTCCAAAGTGGACACCATATCCCACACCATTCATGCATTGCTAGAACATTTGGATAACAATGTCAGACTTCTATTTATTTCCTTCAACATTATGAACAGAACCAAATTAATCTCCAAAATCCTGGTTATAGGATTCATAACCCTGCTCTGCCACTTCAACCTCCAGCCACAAGGATCACAATCAGTGAGGAGAGGCAACAAAATATCCTCCACGATAATTCTCAGCACTAATGCCCTGCAAGGATGCATTCTCCGCTCCAACCTATACTTCCTATGTACTCATGACCGTGGCCAAACTTGGTTTTAACTCCATTTACAGGTCACCAACTGACAACACCATAGGTGGCTGGATCTCAAACAATGATGACGTAGTACAGGAAGAAGATAGAGAGATTAGTAACATGATATAAAATCAACAACCTCTCATTCAGAGTCAGCAAGGTGAAGGAGCTTGTTATTTATTTCAGGAAACATAATGGTGTAGATGCCCAAGTCAGCATCAATGGTGCTAAAGTGAAGATGGTCATGAGCTTCAAGTTCCTAAGCATAAATATAACCAACAATTTGTCCTGGACAATTATATTGAAGCTACAGTCAGGAAAGCACACTAACATTTCTACTTCCTTAGAAGATTAAGTATGTTCAGCATTTCTCCAAAAACCATCACCAACGTTTATGGATATATCATAGAAAGCAGCCGATTGGAATTCATTCGTTGGTTTGGCAACAGCTCTGCCCAAGACCAGAAGAATTTGCAGAGATTTGTAGATGTAGACCAGTCCATCATACAGTTCATACTCCTCACCACTGACTCCCTCCACACTTCACGAGGGCCAGACCCAGCAGTGGCAAATTTCAGCTTTTATGAAGCAGCTGGAAAGATAGTGGTCATAATATGAGGCATTTGTGGGTTATCTTGAGTTCTTGCCCATTTTATTTGTACATCAAATATGTTAAGGCTGGGGTCACACATGTTATAAAAGTCTTCTCTTGTGGGCAAATATGTGAAGATAGTGTAAGTGAGGAGATTACATTATTTAATGCAGTGTCAATGCCGGCGTCATAGAAAGTTTTAAATATAACTGGACTAAGTGGCACAGCTCACCCTCTGCTCACCCCGCACCTTCAGCTTTTGGCCTCAGGCAGCAGCTCCCGGTCCCACTGCGGCTTCACTCAAAGGCTTCCGGTTCAAATTAACAGCTCTGGGCTCACGCTGCTCTCTGCCCGCACGCTGTTCAAGGACTCAACCCCGCCTCCGGGGTTTTATTCTCCTCGGGTGCCGGAGGGGGCGTTACCTTCATGGTGATTGACAGGCGAGAAGACCAATCTGCTGATCTCACGATATTTTAAACCTTCATAACTTTTCTAATATTTCACCGATCTGAACAAAACTTGGTGCGCTAGGAGCAGAGGAGAACGCTGAGTAAGGTAGCGAAAAAAATCCTAGTGACATAGGTTTCCGTTTTTGTGCAAATTAAAAAAACACACAAACCGGAAGTGGTCAAGGTGAGAGTTTTAGTAATAGTATAGATGTTTCTCTGCAAGCAAATTTACCCCACATAACGTAATTTGGTAATTAAGCAGATGGAACACCAGAAGCTCCACTTCTTTGAAGCCTTTTGGACTGGGACTACTGGTTGTCAGCAGGAAGAAGAAGTTAGTTATTGACTTCACGGACAAGGTAGTATACAGTCCAAGTCAGCATCAATGATGCCAAAGTGGAGATGGACAAGGGTTTCAAATTCCTAGGTGTAAATATCACCAACAATTTGTCCTGGACCAACTACATTGAAACAGCAGCAAGGAAGCATAATGTCTCTACTTCCTCAGAAGACTAACAAAGTTTGTCATGTCCCTAACGATGCTCACCAACTTCTACAGATGCACCTTAGAAAGCGCCCTATCAGGACCTTGATTTGACAACACCTCTATCCAAGACCACAAGCAAGAGAATTGTCGATGTAGCCCATCCATCGAACAAACCAGCCTCCACCATAATCGACTCATCTACAGTAATAATAATAATAATGGATGGGATTTATATAGCGCCTTTCTAATACTCAAGGCGCTTTACATCACATTATTCATTCACTCCTCAGTCACACTCGGTGGTGGTAAGCTACTTCTGTAGCCACAGCTGCCCTGGGGCAGACTGACGGAAGCGTGGCTGCCAATCTGCGCCTACGGCCCCTCCGACCACCACCAATCACTCACACACATTCACACACATTCACACACAGGCAAAGGTGGGTGTACACCTCACACTGCCCAGGGAATGGAGCCAACATAATCAATGACTATTTACATCCAAGTCATCCCCAATTCTACCCTCTACCATCGGACAGAATATGAGACGCTGTTCCTCCAATTTGCGTTTAGCCTCACTTTGACAATGGAGGAGGCTGGGACAGAAAGGTCAGTGTGGGAATGGGAAGGGGAATTAAAGTGTTTAGCAATCAGAAGATCAGGAAGGTTCAGGTGGACTGAGCGAAGGTGTTCAGCGCTTAATACTTTAATTCCCCTTTCCATTCCCACACTGACCTTTCTGTCCTAGGCCTTCCCTACTCGTCCTTGATTGTGCTGGTGGCCTTGCCAAGCAGCGTAAGGTGTAAATGGAGTCATTGGAAAGGGGGTTGATTTGTGAGATGGTCGGGCTGCGTCCACAATTCTCTGCAATTTCTTGCGCTCTTGGATGGAGCTGTTCCCAAGCCATGCTGTAATGCATCCTGATAAAATACTTTCTACGGCACACCCATGGAAGTTGGTGAGAGTTGTTAGGGTCATGCCAAACCTCCTCGGCCTTCTCAGGAAGTAGAGGCGTTGGTGTGCTTTCTTGGTCATTGCTTCAATATGGGTGGTCCAGGATAAGTTGCTGGTGATATTTACTCCTAAGAATTTGTAGCTTTCATCCATCTCCGCTTACAAAATCATAATTCTTGGTGTCTATCTATTGCTCCTGTAAAAGATCACACAGTCAAACAGAAAGCTAGTGGATAATTTCTTTGCTCAGTTTGAGTTGTGCATACACTTAATCTTCATGGGTTCTATGTAATAGTGCCTCATACAGAGGTGTCTCATCCTGGCATTGCAGCCAAGCTAAAAGCTCAAATACAATAAATTATCATCCTGCAAGTACATGGGTAGAGAGTCATAAATAGAAGCATTACAGTATATGGCATTACTTGAAGTGCACAACTTTGCTCGGTATCTTAGAGAAGAAAATAATGAATGATGTAGCTGACAGAATGATTTACCGCAAGTGGACTTCCAACATTTATTGCTGATCTTTGCGCAAGGTGAAGGTTTTTATTTAGTTTACTTATTCACAAGGTGTGGATGTCATTGACAAGGCCAGCATTTATAGTCCGTTTCTAATTGTACCTAATTTAAATGGCTAGTAAAATTATACATGTCAGAGGTCTCCTTTCCTGAAGTGCATTAGTGAACCAGATGTGTTCTTACAGCAGTCCAGTAGATTCATGGTTACCATTACTTATACATCTTTATATTTGAGATTTTATTTAATTACTTAAATTTTAAATTTTAAACAGCCATGATGAAATTTGAACTCATGCCTCTGGGTCATTAGTTCAAGCCTCTGGATACTTGATTATTATGTTACTGTGAACAAAGAGAAACTCCGCTCGTATTTCAGGAATTTTGCATCATGTTGCAACTGAAGTGTGATTTACAGGCAAAACAATGAAATATAATAAAGTGGAGTGTTTGAGATCATCAGTCATTCTGCTCCATGTCATATAGTTAGCTGAAACTTGGAGTTGTGCATGGTTATAGAAATCATTATGATAAACTATGATAATTTTATAATAATGGTAAGTTGCATTCCTTATGCAACACTTACAGCATAATGAATTGAGAAGTGGGCTGGGGGTGCGGGCGGGGGGGGGGGGCTATCAATTTCTCGTCCTTCCATACCTGTTACTTCTTGTCTTATTATGTTTTACTTGAAAATCAAAAGTTAATAATAATATTTTGCTGGAACACCCAGTTCAGACAAGTTTCTTCACCAGTCAAAGGTTCCAGAGACATGTTCCTGATATAAAACTGTGCTATCAACTGTCTTCCTAATTACAGCAGTGAATTCACTTCAACAGCAAATCATTTAGATGATCTGAGGTTGAGAAAGATGTTTTATAAATGTGGGATTCCCTCTTATAAACAACAATAGATCCAATGGAAAGAACTTTAAGAAAGTGGTGCTCTCACAGTATGCATTGTACATTGCAGTAAAAGATTTACAAAAAGTTTTATTTTAAAATAAAGACCAATTTACATTTAAAAGCCATTACAGATATGTGGAAAGTTACTAAACATTGTATTCCGGACTGCCTACTGTCACCCTTTATTGCCTGTGCTCGGATTTATTTTTAACTTGACTTCACAGCTGAGACATGTAGACAAGAACATTTCTTAATTACTGTTCATTTTAAAATCAAGCCTCTGTAAGCTTGTGATCTTTGCTCTTAAAAACAACACAGTAATCATTTAGTCAAAAGCATTGGATGAATTTCAAGCTCAGCTCATTTCAGCCAAATGCATTCTGGAGTATAATAAAAACATTTTGTGAAATGAGACATTCCTGAATCATCAAACACATTGTCTTTTTTTCCACTAATGGTAAAGTCAGAAGATGGATAAAAATAGTTGGGTTTGATAGTTAACTTCGAGCAATAAAATGGATCATCATATTATTATTATTATTATTATTATTATTATTATTATTATTATTATTATTATTATTATTATTATTATTATTATTATTATTATTATTATTATTATTATTATTGAGTTTGATGCCTACGATCCAATTAACTTACCAAGTCGCAGTTGTATGATGCCCTGAGAGAGATGCTGGTTTTATTTACAGCAATATTTTTGAGTCTGTCCACAAAATTTCACCAAGAGAGCAATGGGTGTCTGGAACTAATGTCTGAAGGATTGGTTCAAATAAACCCTCATCACATTTAAAAAGTACATTAATTTACAGTAGCTTAGACAGAGATTCAGACATTCAAGATAATGATTTTTATATAGCTGACATGGACATGTGTCAGTTGGCTTCCTTCTCCGTCATAGCTGTCTGCAATTCTATGCTCCATGCTGATAACAATGGGGCTCACTCATGGACTTAATTCTATTTGTTTGTCCACGTCGGGTTGATTGCATTAGTCGAAACAGGGTGAGGCCACGTGAAGGGTGCAATCTCCTTTGTAATCAAAGAAGTATGTCCCTAGAAGCTTCCGCAAAAACTTCACTCCTTGCTGGCTCCCTGAATCAGAAGACCTCTTGAAGCAGTATGAGGCCACAGGCGACCCAGATACTGCCACAGAACTGCTAGATTCCCTGGATGCAGCAAGACGTCAGCACTGGCAAGAGACTGCAGATGACTTCAACTCTACGCACTCCAGCAGGAAGGCTTGGACTCTCCTTTGTCATCTTGGTTCTCTGCTCCTGCCTGGTACAATCCCCCCAAGGTGTCAACAAATGCTGTAGCCTCTCGCCTGCTGGCAAACTTGAAGTTTGCCACTTCCAAAGAAGCCCGACAAGAAGTGAGATGGAGCCTGACAAAGTCCATCTCTTCTTCACCATCCTCAAGCCCCCTTTCTAATCCATACACTCCAGTTGATGTAGACAAAGGCCTGTCCTCTACTAAAGATGGGAAAGCAGCAGGAGTTGATGGGATCTACCGGAATTTCTGAAGTACCTTGGCTCCCATGGACGCAACTGGCTGGCTGCTTTTTTCACCCATGTCCATCGTAGTGGAAGTATCCCTAAGGCCTGGAGAGAGTCTAAAGTCATCGCCATCCTCAAGCCTGGAATATCTGCTGATGATCCAGCTAGTTACCGACCCATCTCCCTCTTATGCACATCCTACAAGCTGTTTGAGTGCCTCCTGCTTGCCAGGATTTCTCCATTGGTTGAACTTGTTCTGTCCAGAGAGAAAGATGGCTTTAGACCTGGTAGAAGCTGCACAGATCAACTCCTTGCCCTCTCTACCAATATAGAGGCTGGCTTCCAACATGCCCTGAAAACTTGTGTTGCTTTCATCTATCTGTCATCAGCTTATGACGCCGTGTGGAGATATGGTCTTTTGCTGAAAGCTTCCAGAATCTTGAAGTGCCAAACCACCATGCGTGCCCTCTCATCCATCCTCAGCAACCGTAGTTTTAGGTCTCGCTTGGAGACCAGACCAGATCTGTCAGGATCCTTAATGATGGTCTCCCCCAGGGCTCTGTCCTAGCTCCCATACTCTTTAACATTTATGTGAGTGACATGCCAACTACCTCGTCCAGGAAGTTTGCAGATGCAGATAATAATAATAATAATAAATTTTATTTATGGGCGCCTTTCAAGAGTCTCAAGGACACCTTACAAAAATTTAGCAGGTAGAGGAAAAACATGTAAGGGGAATGAAATAAATAGTAGAGACATGACTAGTACACAAAGTAAAGACAGAATTCAATACAAAACACAATATGAGGCAATTAATGCACAGATGAAAAGGGAGGGGGACGTGGGGCTAAGGATAGGCAGAGGTGAAGAGATGGGTCTTGAGGCGGGACTGGAAGATGGTGAGGGACACAGAATTGCGGATCAGTTGGGGGAGGGAGTTCCAGAGCCTGGGAGCAACCCTGGAGAAGGCTCTGTCCGCAAAACTGCGGAGGTTGGACGTGGATGGAGAGGAGACCGGCTGATGTGGATCTGAGGGACCGTGAGGGTTGGTAGGGGGAGAGGAGGTCAGTGAGATATGGGGGGGCCAGATGGTGGAGGGCGTAGGTGAGGATCAGGATTTTGTAGTTGATCCGGTGGGAGATGGGAAGCCAGTGAAGTTGTTTGAGGACTGGAGTGATGTGATGCCAGGATTTGGTGTGTGTAATGAGTCGGGCGGCTGCGTTCTGGACCAGTTGGAGTCGGTTGATGTAGGTGGAGCTGATGCCAAGGAAAGTGAGTTGCAGTAGTCCAGTCGGGAGGAGATGAAGGCATGGATGAGTCTTTCAGCAGCGGGAGGTGTGAGAGAGGGTCTGAGTTTGGCAATGTTGTGGAGATGAAAGAAGGAGGTTTTAATGACATGGCGGATGTGAGGCTCAAGGGAGAGGGTGGAATCAAAGATCACGCCAAGGTTGCGGGCCTGGGGAGATGGGGAGACAGTGGTGCCGTCGATGGTGAGAGTGGGGTTATTGATTTTGCTGAGTGTGGCTTTGGAGCCTATGAGGAGGAATTCTGTCTTATCGCTGTTGAGTTTGAGGAAATTATGTTGCTTCCAGGTTTTTATAGCTGACAAACAGGAGTTGATATGGGAGAGGGGGGGGGGGTTGTGGGGGGATTTGGTGCCGAGGTAGATCTGGGTGTCATCAGCGTAACAGTGGAAGTCCAGGTTGAAGTGGCGGAGTATCTGACCAAGGGGGAGGATGTAGATGATGAAGAGGAGGGGGCCGAGTACGGAGCCTTGGGGAACGCCTTGAGTGACTGTGGCTGTAGCA
Organism: Amblyraja radiata; assembly: GCF_010909765.2. Lineage (NCBI taxonomy): Eukaryota > Metazoa > Chordata > Chondrichthyes > Rajiformes > Rajidae > Amblyraja > Amblyraja radiata. Next base: position 19,812,104 of record NC_045964.1, read on the forward strand.
GAGGTGTGGTTGTGGAGAGAGATGAAGTGGGATCTGAAGATGACCTTGCCCTTGCCTACCAAGGAGCTGCCCTTGAAGATATCAGCAGATATCAGCTAACCCAAGACTTGAAGGGGATGGAGGAGTACTTCACCCTCTGGTGACTTCGGCCAAACCCATTTAAGACAACTATCAATGCCTTTCACCTCAGCAATCAGATTGCCAATGCAAAGCTCCGAGTGTCCTTTTGTGGTAAGCTGGTGGAGAATGAAGAATTCCACAAGTACCTCAGTCACCCTAGATTGCACCCTCACCTATCGTGAACACCTGAAGAGGGTGGCTGATAAGTCTGCAATCCGTCTGTCTTTTTTAATTTTATTGTCCTGTTGAGTGTATAGTTTGTGATGGGTTTTTGACTGTGTATGTGTGGGGGGCGGGGGGGTGGGTGGGGGAAACTTTTAGATCTTTTTCCTGTACGGGGACCCGACCTTTTCCCTGTCGGGTCTCCGTTGCCGTTGGGGCCTAGCACCGTGGAGCGGCCTCCAACTGGAACGACAGCTCAAGTCACGGAGCCGGCGGAGCTGCGGAGCTGCGGACCTACCATCGTGGAGCTGGCCGGCTTCAGAGCGTGGAGAGCTGCAGTGACGTGCGGCTGCGACCCGACTCCGGTGGATGGTGACACCGGGAGCCCGCGGGTCCCCGGTGGGAGACCGCTTTGCGGGGCACCGGCAACGGCGACTTCTCCCGCTCGAATTGCGGGGTTGAGAGTGACCTGGAGCGGGGCCTTACATCACCCTGCGCGGCTTTAAATGGCCGCGGACTTGCTAGCGCCCGCCGAGGGCTCCGACATCTGGACCCGGAGCAGGGCCTTACATCGCCTGGCGTGGCTTTAAGTGGCCGTGGGACTTGCTAGCGCCCGCCGGGGGCTTTGACTTTGACTTCGGGAGAGGAATGGAGAGCAGGGGAGAGACAAGACTTTGCCTTCCATCACAGTGAGGAGGAGATTCACTGTGATGGATGTTTGTGTAAATTGTGTTGGTGTGTATCTTGGTTATTTTCTTGTATGACTGCAGAAACCAAATTTCGTTTGAACTTCATGTGAGGTTCAAATGACAAATAAACGGTATTGTATTGTATTGTATTGTATAAACTGAAAGCAAGGGTCAACATCATCAGGAAACTTGGGATCCAATGCACAAACATTCCGCACCTCAGGTTTAGCCCTAGTCTACTCAACAGCCGAGTTTTGCTCAACAGCTTGGGCTAATAGCTGCCACACCAAACGAGTTGACACTGTCCTTAACTCTGCAATGCGGGTCATCACAGGGACGCTTAAGTCAACACCTTTGCAGTGGCTCCCTGTCCTCTCTCATGTTGCCCCTCCCAGCAGAGAGGGAGAGGATGTTGAAAGATTGGTGCACCATCGAGGCTAACCCTAACCTTCCCATCCATGCTGACTTGCACAATCTGCCCAACATGCACCTGAAGTTCCGCAAACCCTTCTGGTCTTCCGTTAAATCCCTGGAAGACTTTGACTCCAAGACTGAGTGGCGCAGAGCCTGGAAAGATGCCAACACCAACAACGGAGAGGTCATCACAGACCCCACAGTGAAACCACCGGGTTTTGACCTCCATTGCAAACAATGGCTAACCCTGAATAGAATCCGCACCCTCCATGCAAGAACAGCCCATCACCTGCATAAGTGGGGGATGACAGACAGCTCTGCTTGCGACTGCGGACATCCAGACCAGACCATCCCACATATCGTGAATGACGGCCCACTGAGGCTTTTCCCTGGGGGCATCAAAGCCATCCACCCAGTAACTGATGCTGTCCTGGCATGGATGTCTAACCTTGATCTACAACTTTAGGCTGTGCACGCCATACTCAAGAAGAAGATAGACTTAATTGCAAAGCAAGGCTTGCTCAGCATAACATATTTATTAAGCTCACTTGCCTTTTGAACAATACTATGAATTCCCTGGCAGCATTGTCCTTCAGCTTGACCTCTCATCAATGAAACAGATTCCCCACTGAGGACTTATGACATTAGAAACTAATTTAAATGTCAAAGTAAAGCCACAAGGAAGCATGTATTACAGTATATGAGGTGATACTCTTCCATGTACTTTATTCTGCGATGCACAAATACAACACTGCATTCAAGTGATTGAACAGGTCAATATTATTATGGTACATTCTCATATATTGCATTTGGTACAGGTAAAACTGTTGTCCATTTTCTGGAGCAATTGCAGATATGACAACATTAAGAACCTTTATTAAGGTTCTTAACATGTGTAACCACACTTTAAATTTAGAGAAACAAAGAACTGGTCAAAACACAAAAGGACAAAAAGTGCTGGAGCAACTTGGAAGTTCAGGCAACATCTCTGGAGAACATGAATAAATTACATTTCGGGTCGAGACCCTTCTTTAGACTGAAGAGATGCTGCATGGACCTGCTGAATTAGTCCAGCACGTTATGTCCTTTAAACTTCAAGATTTGTTTCAAAGAAACTGAATCTCAATTATACCACAAAATTTGAATGAATTCTAACAGCACATTCAGTTTATTAATTGTAGATTAACCCTATTAATTAATGCCACTTATAACCTTCACCACACATATGTGCATGCCACCCTTCACATGGTATTACAGTACTACACAAAGACTCTCTCTTGCTCCCACTCACAAGCCAGCGAAGCCAGATGAGAGCAGCTGGCTGTTTGTATGTTCCTGTTTACTTAATGAAATAAAGTTTGATTTCATCATGTGTGTCTATTTCATATGGGGCGCCGATAAACGGTGTCAGAAGTGGGATACGAACCCACGCCTCCAGTTGGAGATGTGATTCAAGACTCTGACACCATGTTTATCGGCGACCCATATGAAATAGACACACTTGGTGAAAACAAACTTTATTTCATTAAGTAAACACGTCCGTAGGTGCTGGCATTTCGTTGATGGCAATGGTTTTAGACGGGTCTGGCATAAGTCCGTTGGTGGTGAACACATGGCCCACTTAGTCAACCCGAAACCTGCATTTGAGAGGGTTGAGTTTGAGATTTACCTCCCTGGCACAATCCAGGACTTGGTTCAGGTTTGAGTCATGTTCTTGTGCATTGTGCCTGGTGACCAGGATGTCGTCTACAATTATGTAACATGGGTACAGAGCTGGTCATTCAGGACGGCGTGATAATGAAATGACACAAGGCAGTCATCCCGATGTCTCTTGTCCGTGGGGGCCATCCCGCTGCAGAAATAACCCTTCAACATGCGAAAGGCATGCTGGTCTGGCCAGACAAGGCTAACTACATTCTAGAGAAGGTTGCTGCCTGCCCGATCTGCAATAGCTTTACCCCGCACCAACAAAAACAACCACTTCTCCCGCACCCCACACCGGACTTACCCTGGTCCACAGTAGCAGCCGACATCTTCGAGTGGCACGGCCAACAATACCTGGTTTTAGTTGATTCTTACTCAGGATGGTTTGAAATCGACCTGCTCAGTAGCCCGACCTCAGCCATGGCCAGTCAGAAACTCTCGCCACTTCTCTGTCCACAGAGCCCCCCTAAAGCTACTCTCAAACAATGGACCTCAGTTCTCCAGTCAGCTCTTCATGAATTTCGTGAAAAACTGTGACTTTCACCACATTACAAGTAGCCCCGAGTACAGGCCTGGCTGAGCGCGCGGTAAAACGTGCAAAATAACTAATGGAATGCTCACACAGGACCGGCTCTGATTTTTATCTCGACTTACTCAACCTACGGAACTTCATCTGCGACCCTCTCCTAGGATCTGCAGCCGAACGGCTCATGTCACGGCGAACCCACTCCATTCTGTCTATGGCCAAGCAACTACTAGAACCACAAGTTCATGCACTGTCAGTTATCTAATCCCAGCCCGAACGCCGTCGCAACATACAAAGAAAATACTACGACAAAACCAGCTCTCCGCTTCAACCGCTCAACAAGGGACAGGTTGTCCGTTTGCGGTCACTCCGAGGTTACGACCGCCTCGGAGTCATTCTGGGGTCCACCGCGGAACCACGCTCGTACTTGGTCAGTATTGACAACTGCATTTATCGGCGAACCCGCCAACACCTCCTTCCGGTTAATGAACCTGCACCTCCACGTCCTTACCCGGACCAGACTGCTGGTCTACCCTCACGCTCTGCGAATGCTGCTCCCGCGATTCCTCTGCCAGTGCCAGCGCCATCCCTGCCTTCCCCGGTGCCCCAATCTCCACCGGTGTCTTCTCCTCCGCATTCGCCTGATGAGGGACTTGCTTCCCCAGTGAAGGATGAGGTGTCTGCTGGAGGTTATTATCGTACACGTGCAGGTCGTGTCTGCAAACCAAACCCGCTAATTGGAAAGTTTACTGGCTATACCTGAACTGTGCATGACCTGTATTGTTTTATGTGGTCTCATATGCAGTAAAATAATAAATGCCGCACCTTATACTGGTGTTTTATATATGCTCCGCTAACCACTATATATGTTTTACGTCTTTAAGAGGAAGGATGTAGATTAACCCTTATTAATTCATGCCACTTATAACCTTCACCACACATATGTGCAAGCCACCCTTTACATGGTATTATGGTACTACACAAAGACTCTCTCTCACTCTCTCTCTTGCTCCCGCACAGCCAGCGAAGCCAGACGAGAGCAGCTGGCTGTTTGTATGTTCCTGTTTACTTAATGAAATAAAGTTAGATTTCACCATGTGTGTCCATTTCATATGGGTCACCGATAAACATTAATCCCGAGCTTCTGCCTACCACCCCTTAAGAAGAGCATATTTATTTTAGCAAAACACAAACGTATGGAGTAATTCAGTGAAGGGAATGGACAGGTGGCGTTCCAGGTCAGGACCCTTCTTCACTCAACAATGATGTCTGAAGAAGGGTCCCGACCCAAAATGTCACCTATCCATTCCATCCACCAAGGCTGCCTGACCCTCCCAGTTGCTCCAGCATTTTGTTTTGTTCAAGATTCCAGCATCTGCAGTTCCTTGTATCTCCATATTTATTTCAGGAGTCAAGTTAAGTCTGATTTCATGGAATAGTGAAATAATGAAATATCCATCCGAATGCAGACATCCTTAATTCAAAAGATTCAGGTTGGTAATGAAACGAAAGTTTCCATTTTAATTCACCAATTTTAGAGAGCCTATCTGCAAGTCTCATCTCTTACAGATTTGCTATAAATAACCTCGTAGAAGTACAGTTCAACTTTTACGATTTTATTTGTTTCCCAAATATAAATTTCCCCACATCATAAGAAACTGATTGAGTATTACTGATAGTTTAATGAAACAACAATTAGATACTGCTCTGCTCACAATTCACACACAGGACTTGCAATCTTCTTACCGTAATTGAACTTGGTCTCGGGTTGCAAGGCTGAATAACTCTGACCGGCTTTACTACTTAGAAATATATTGGCTTGAAACGGATTTTGTTTTTATGCAGTTGATTGAACACTTAACAACTGTAATTGTAAAGACATTAAGAGCTTTATTACTGGACTTTTAGTTCTCATTGATCCAACACCAGTTTTACTGTTCCATGTGGGCTATTACCTACATGGTTAATGCTGGGAACCAGCATTTATTTTAATGTTTCCAAAGAATGTGGAAAGATTTCTAATATGCTTTTGGGATGAAACTCACGTGAAAGTAATGTCATATTATCACAAGCCATATGCAAAGAGGGATTCATCTTCGGTCATGTGTAAAAGATAATATAGTAATGTCTATGTGTTTATTTATGTTTCAGAATTTGATTTATTAAGGTCAGCATTTCATGCATGTGATTTTTAACAAATCGACAACATTGGGTGTGATATAAATTAACATTGCCAAACAGATAACATGTAACAAATAGAGGTCAAATCGGAACAAATAGGAACAAATAGAGTTTTCTTCCAGTTCATTTTCCTTTCTTCTGCATCACCATATTAACCTTTGCTTTCAGGCAGATGAGCTGGATAAGTGTGGAAAGAAATAAGACCAATTATGTTTGCTGGTCAAATCCAATGATGTTGTGCCCTGATCTATCGTTTTAAGCTGTGGATTAAGTAACAGTAAGGTGAGGGCAATAGTGTCAGCATTATATTAGGTTGAACATGCCAGTAACCAGAACCTGAGTAAGAAGAGACACTGCAAAAAATGTTATATTTATCTTGCAGGTTTGCTTGTAGGTAATTAGCCTCACAAGGATCTTGTATCTGGCAACAACCCAGTATCATGTAATGAACTTTCTCACTTACAATTGACCGCAGTCGACGGTCGATGAGAGGGAGGGAAGGGAAGAACAATGGAGGACCCGGAGTGAGGGGACTGCCGTGATTGTGGGGGGAGAACAATGGACAATAGGGGAGGAGAGATCAAAGGACAATGGGCACCCGGTATGGGGGAAGGGGGAACCGATGTTGGGGGAGGGGGAAAACAAAAGGAGGAGCCTGCATGCTTTGTAAGTTTGTCAGCGCCATAGGTGGCTGCTATTTGTGTACATTGGGTATACAAGCAAAGAATTTCACTGTGCTGAGTCACATGTGACAATAAAGTATTCCATGATGTCAAGTTTCCCCTTCTCTAAAAAAAATCAAATTCAATCACATTCCCAAAATTATTATTTTCCAAGAGGACTTTGCAATAACATATTACTTCCACAATACAGACGCTCAAAAATAGTTAAAATAGTGAACACAAACATTAGGCAACCATCTTCAAAATGTCTAAAGTAAAGCACACTCATAAATTGTCTTCCAGTCAAAGTCTTTTTTGCATACAATCCTCAGTCATGTTTTGCACTCTAGCTACTAGCTCATCAAGTCCATGACTATAACATAACCTTTCTTTGAAGCAAGAAATTAAAGAATAATTTCCAAATTTTCAAAAGTTTGTTTGAAAAGGCTGTTTGCAGGTAAAGGGATCTGCTAAGTGGGAGGCTATTAAACATGAGATTGGGAGAGTTTAGGACCAACATGTTACTCGTTATAGTGTAATAATAATAATGGATGGGATTTATATAGCGCCTTTCTAATACTCAAGGCGCTTTACATCGCATTATTCATTCACTCCTCAGTCACACTCGGTGGTGGTAAGCTACTTCTGTAGCCACAGCTGCCCTGGGGCAGACTGACGGAAGCGTGGCTGCCATTCTGCGCCTACGGCCCCTCCGACCACCACCAATCACTCACACACATTTACACACAGGCAAAGGTGGGTGAAGTGTCTTGCCCAAGGACACAACGACAGTATGCACTCCAAGCGGGATTCGAACCGGCTACCTTCCGGTCACCAGCCGAACACTTAGCCCATTGTGCCATCTGTCGTCCCATAGCTGTAGTGTAGGTCAAGGCTGACAGGAGTAGGGCATCCTGGAAGACAAGAGATATTCCAGCTCTGGTCAAGAAAAAGAAGGGGGCAAATCTCAGATATGGGTAGCTGAATCCCATAAGGAATTAAGCGACTGTGGAAGTATGGGGAATCAGGAGGTCAAAAGGGGGGCATGAAAAAGTGATAGCAGAGAAGGTAAAGGAGAATCCAAAGAGATTCTCTTCGTACTTCTCCAATCTCTAAACTAAACTAAACTAAAGGTTTCTAAAGGACAAAAGTAGGGAGAGATTAGGGTGCTTGCAGATCACCAATTTATATGTGGTGGAACAGATGGGTGAGATGTTAAATCAATATTTGTCATTTGTATTCACTGAGAAGAAAGACATAGATGCTAAGGAACTCAGTGAAGTGAGGTGACAACACGGATGAGGAGGTGCTGGAGGTCATAAAACATAAATAGGTAGACACATCTCTGGTGCCTGATTAAGTGTCCGACGCTGTGGTACAGTTGGTAGAGTTGCTGCTTCACAGAAACCCGGGTTCAATCCTGAGCATGGGTGCCATTTGTATGTAGGTTAATTGATCTATGTAAATTGCCCCTAGTATGTAGGAAATAGATGCAAAATTGGGATAATATATAACTAGTGTGAATGGGACCATCTCCGACATTTCCCTACCATTTCTTGATCTCACCATCTCGATCATAGGGGATAGACTATCGACTGACATCTATTATAAACCTACTGACTCCCACAGCTATCTAGACTACACTTCTTTCCACCCTGCCTCCTGCAAAGACTCTACTTCTCACTCCCAATTCCTCTCTCTACGCTGCATCAGTTCCATACCAGGACATCTTTTTTTTTGGGGGGGGGGGGGGGGGGGGGGAAACTGTATTTCTCGGTCCCTACCTGGTCAGAGTTGTGGCTTTCCTCCGAACCGCATCTTCGCCCCTTTCTCGCGGCCTACCAACGGGCCTGGAGCGGCGTTTCCTGCTAGGACCGGCCAGAACTTCAGCTTCGGTGGCGGCACCGGCTGCAAATTATATTGGGGGTCTAAAGATACAAGTATAAACTTTTTTTTCTTTATCCATAGAGCAAACTATGAAAGGGTCCACTAAAACGTTAATCTAAGCATACAGCATGCCTTTAGAAACTTAGGAAGTCCACCTGATGATCAGGTACTGATGGAAGAAAGCTGTCATGCATACGTTCTATTCCTACACGACCACCCAATAGCTTAAAAGCATTAGCAGACAAAGCTATATCCATGGATTCATTCTGATGTTGACTCATCTTACTAGGCTTCATAGTAACACTCTTGCATCTGCAGCGGAACCTAGCGGGCACAAAACGTATTCCAGAGGCTTCCATTTGTAATCTAGGCTGATGCTTCAGTGTAATATTCATAGGGTTACTGCACCTTCAAAGCATGTCTTTTGGAGCAGATATTAAACAAACCCCCCAACGGGCCTCACAATGGATGATTGATCACAATGGATGATGATATAGACAATATTTATTCGTCAAACATCACCAGTAAAACACCACAACTATATCTCTTTTGATGCTATGATGTAAACAAATGAGCAGTGCAACACTGGCTGTGGCAGCAGGCAGAACATCCTCAGTATCTGGACACTCATGTTAAAATCTTAGTAATGGCATACTGTAGATCTAGAGTAACAAGCTTATTTCTGGATCAAATATGATAGGCATGAAGTTATGAACCATCTGGTTTATCTTTAAATTAAGAGATTAAAATCTATTTCTAGAAAATTCCTACATAAAACGTGAAGAAAACAAAACTTGTGAATTTCCAAAAATGAGAATAACTTAGAAACAGATAAAAATAGGTGCAGGAGTTGGCCATTCGGTTCTTCGGCCCTTCGAGCCAGCACCGCCATTCATTGTGATCATGGCTGATCGTCCCCAATCAATAACCCATGCCTGCCTTCTCCCCATATACCTTGATTCCACTAGCCCCTAGAGCTCTATCTACCTCTCCACTAGCCCCTAGAGCTAATGGCAAAACTAAAGGCTAACCCCTGCAGAACACCACCTCCACCTATTCTGCTCGCTAACGTCCGCTCCTTGGAGAGTAAGTTGGACTACCTGAGGCTGGATTTGTTGACCAAAGGGATTGCTGCGCCCTGATCTTGACAGAGACGTGGTTAAACTCCTCTGTTCCCGACGGCGCTATTAGCGTGGAGGGGATAACAACATTCCGGTCGCACAGGAGCTGTGCTCTCAGTGGGAAATCCCGGGGTGGTGATATGTGCATTTACACTAATAACAGCTGGTGTAAAAATGCCACAGTGGTCTCAAATCATTGTTCCCCAGACATTGAGTTTTTAACAATAAAGTGCAGACCCTTCTATCTGCCCAGGGTATATAACCATCACAGCCGTGTACATCCCCCCCAGCGCAAACACTAAAGAGGCCCTGAATGCTCTTTATCGTTCCATCAGTGACTTGCAAACTACATACCCAGATGGTGCTTTCATTGTTGCTGGGGATTTCAACCAGGCCAATATGAAGACAGTTCTCCCACATAACTACCAGCATGTGGACTTTGCAACCAGGGGAGTGAACACACTGGACCTAGCCTATACAAACATCAAGAAGGCATTCAAGTCGGACCCCTGCCCCCATCTTGGCTCCTCAGACCATATCTCTGTGATGCTAATTCCTGCATACAGGCCCCTGCTTACCAGAGAAAAACCTACTGTGAAGCAGGTTAGGGTCTGGCCAGAGGGAGCTATGACAGCATTACAGGAATGCTTTGAATGTACGGACTGGAACATGTTCAAGAAGGCTGCAACTGACAATCAACACACCAACCTGGAGGAATATGCTGCGTCTGTGTCTGCTTACTTGGAAAAGTGCATAGAGTGCATAGTGTCACCAAGATCATCAGATCATCATCGGTGCCAACCAGAAACCCTGGATGACCCCCGAGATACGTGGAATGCTGAGAGCATCGGGACTTCTCTTCCTTCAATCCGGGACATTGCGTGCAAACGTTGCTTGTCCAAGGCCAACAGCATTATAAAAGACCCCACACATCTCCATCATGCCCTCGGGCAAAAGGTATCGCAGTATAAGGAGCAGAACGGCCAGGTTCTGCAACAGCTTCTTCCCCCGAGCCATCAGGCTCTTGAATTCCATATAATGTGCCGCCACTATTATCTATTTTATCTTTTTATCTATTTTATCCTTTTGTTATTTTATGTTGCACAGTGAGCCAGATGCAACGAAATTTCGTTCAGATTTAAATTTGTTGGTGTATTTTTGAATGACAATAAAGTCTTTGATTGATTGACTGATTGATTGAAAGAAAGATGGAAGGATTGCTGTCTCAATGTGAAATGTTAATAATGAATGGATAAGTTTACATGCAAATCATTTGTCTGCAGTGTTAATAGAGGTTTTCATTTTTATTTTAAATGCATTTTGAGAGGGAGAAGATGAAATCAGATGTGTCGGCATTGCAGTTGAGCAAAGGGGACTACTGAGACACGATGGAGGAGCTGCCCAAAGTTGACTGGAAAGTGACCCTAGCAGGGGTGACGGTGGAACAGCAATGGCAGAAATTTCAGGGACGCCTCTCAAAATAAGGGAAGGTATCCCACGCCAGGGGGCCACAGGAGTGGTATAGGTGGGGGACAGATTTGAGAAATGTATAGACTGTATTGAACAATTTGTATAGCCTCCGAAAATTTCGGATGAATTCTTTCGCATGGTTCACGTATTGTGTTTATTTATTATTTGAATAAAGTCTATTTTGAAATTTAAAAAAAGAAATTTCAGGGAATAATCCGGAAGGTGCATGATCTTTTCATTCCAATGAGGAAGAAAGATTGTAGGGAGAGAAAGAGGCGACCATGGCTGACAAGGGAAGTCAAGGGCAGTATAAAACTAAAAGTGAATGCGTACAACATAGCAAAGATTAGTGGGAAGCCAGAGGATTGGGATTCTTTTAAAGAACAATAGAATGTAACTAAAAAGGCAATCCAGGGAGAAAAGGTGAAAATGAAAGTAAGCTAGCCGATAATATAAATGAGGATATCAAGAGATTCTTCAGATATAAAGAGTAAGAAAGAGGCAAGAGTGGGTTGGACCACTGGGAGAATGATGCAGGAGAAGTGATAATGGGGAATAAATAAACAGAGGTTGAATAACTTTTTTGAACCAGTCTTCACAGTGGAAGACACCAGCAATGTGCCGGAAATTCAAGAGAGTCAGGAGTGGAAGTTAGTGGAGTGGCTATTATTAGGGAGAAGGTGCTTGGGAAGCTGAAAGGGCTGAAGGTGGATGTCACCTGACTAGGTGGACTGCATCCTAGGGCTCTGAAAGAGGTGGCTTTAGAGATTGTGGAGGCATTGACAGTGATATTTCAAGAATCGCAGGAGTGGTTTCAGATGATTAGAAAATTGCCAACATTACTCCACTGCACATGAAGGGAGCAAAGCAGAACAATGGGAACTGTAGGCCGGTTAAGAGGCTGTCCCACTGCGCCGACCTAATTGGCGAGTTTAGAAGAGTTTGCCCTTGACTCATACTCGCAGCATGGTCGACACGAGGTCCTAGGTGGTCTTTGTAACTCTCCTTCGTGCTCGAGAGTAGTCCTCGCGTACTCGAGGCCTCAGCCAAGTCGCGGCATATTTTTCAACATGCTGAGAAATGCCTGCGAGTAAAAATAGGTCGCCATGGAAAAAATCGATGTTTTTTTACTCGTAGGTTTAGTCGAATTAGGTCGTAATAGGTCGGCATGCTATTCGTAGGTAATCGAGGGTCGTCGAAGATAATCGAAGGTAGTCAAAGGTAGTCGTAGATATTTTTCAACATAGTTGAAGGGAGGTCGAAGGAGATCGAAGGAGGTCGTCTTCACTCTCCACTATTCGGTGTCCAATTTTCCCGAAGCTAGTCATAGCTAGTCTTCAACATAGTCGAAGAGGTCTTCTACATGACACTTTTTCAAACTCTCCTAAACTCGCCAATTAGGTCGCCGCAGTGGGACAGCCCCTTTAGTCTGACTTCGGTGGTTGGTAAGATTTGAGAGTCCATTATAAAGGATTATGAAGTACTTAAAAGTACATGATAAAATAGGCCATAGTCAGCAATGGTTTTGTGAAGGGGAGGTCTTGCTTGACAAATTTGCTGGAATTCTTTGAGGAAGTAAATAGCAGGACAGACAAAGGAGAGTCGGTAGATGTTGTTTACTTAGATTTTCAGAAAGCCTTTGATAAAGTGCCACATGTGAGGCTGCTAAGGAAGATGAGAGCCCATGGTATCAAAGGGCAGATACTAATATGGATAGCAGGTTGGCTGGATGGCAGAAGATAAAAAGTGGCAATAAAGGGGGCTTTGGCTGAATGGCCAGAGACTAGCGGAGTTCCGCAGGGGTCGGTGCTGGGGCCGCTATTTTTCACATTGTATATTAATGATTTGTACGAGGGTTTTGAAGGCTAGATATGACCTCAAGATGTCCATCAGGAAAGCCAAGAGAGTTTACAGGGACAAAGTGGAATCTAATTACTGCAGCTCTGAGCCCAGACGCATGTGGAGTGGATTACGTTGCATCACGGATTACAAGGGGAAAAACAGGAGCACTGTCCAGCCTACTGGTTCGCTTCCGGACGAGCTGAACACCTTCTATGCCCGGTTCGATGCAGACAACACAGCGCCCACCATGAGTCCACAGGTGTGCAGGGGGACTACCTCACTGACCCAACATGTGAGGCATGGCATCAAAAAGGTCAATGACCGCAAAGCTCCAGGGCCGGATGGTATTCCAGGGCAGGCTCTCAGGGCGTGCGCTGATCAACTGGCAGAGGTGTTCACCAACACCTTCAACCTCTCCCCGAGTCAGTCTGTGGTTCCCACCCTTCAAAGCACCCATCATTGTACCTGTTCCAAAGTAACCAGTAATCTCCTGTTTAAATGACTACCGTCCTGTCGCACTTACATCAGTCATCATGAAGTACTTCGAGCAGCTAGTCAAAACTCACATCTGCTCCTCTCTCCCTGACACCTTGGACCCTTTTCAGTTTGCATATAGACCAAACAGGGCCACGGATGATGCCATCGCCATGGCAACTCACACTGCGCTCACCCACCTGGACAAAGGGAATACATATGTGAGAAAGCTCTTCATTGACTACAGCTCGGCATTCAACACTATCATTCCCTCAAAACTCGTTCCCAAGCTCTTTGACCTTGGACTGGAGACCTCCATCTGCGGCTGAATATTCGACTTCCTGACGGGCAGGCCCCAGGTGGTGAGAATTGGCAGCCACACCTCTTCCTCACTGATCCTCAACACAGGCGCACCACAGGGCTGTATGCTCAGTCCTCTCCTGTACTCCCTGTTCATGCACGACTGTACTGCTAAGCACAGCTCCAACATCATCTTAAAGTTTGCTGATGACACGACCATCCTGGGCCTTATCACAGACAATAATGAGACGGCCTATAGAGAGGAGGTAAAGGCACTAAACAGCTGGTGCAAGGAAAGTAACCTCTCTCTCAATGTCAACAAAACTAAAGAGATGATCGTGGACTACAGGAGACAGCAGGGGAGTGGACACCTCCCCATCCACATCGGTGATGCTGAGGTTGAAAGGGTCAGCAGCTACAAGTTCCTCGGTGTGCACATCACTGAGGACCTCTCTTGGTCACTGCACAGGGACACAGTAACTAAGAAAGCCCGCCAGCGACTCTTTTTCCTGAGAAGACTGAGGAAGTTTGGCATGAACGCCAGAATCCTCACAAACTTCTACAGTTGCACCATCCAGAGTCTGCTGACGGGCTGCATCACAGTCTGGTACGGGAACTGTTCTGCCCACAGCCGCAAATCAATTCAGAGAGTGGTGAAGGCGGCACAGCACATCATTGGCAACTGTCTCCCGGCCATTCAGGACATTTTCCACAGGCGGTGTCGGCGGAAGGCACACAGCATCATCAAGGACCACAGTCACCCAGCATGCAGACTGTTCTCCTTGTTACCATCAGGCAGACGATACAGGAGCATGGCTGCACGTACCACTAGACTCAAGAACAGTTTCTATCATCATGCCATCAGGCTTCTAAACTCATAAACGTGTCATATATGTTGATTATTTTATTTATTATTGTCTTTTATCTTCCAATGTCACTTGTATCTTTTTTTTTACCTAAAATGTTATTGTAATATTATTGCTGAGGTGACCTGTTGTCTTGTCATACACATTTCATTGTACCGTTGACCCTGTGTTAACCTACATATGACAAATAAAACTGAACTGAACTGAACTGAACTGAGGAGAAATTTCTTCAGTCAGAGGGTGGTGAATTCTTTGCCACAGAAGGCAATGGAGGCCAAGTCAGTGGATATTTTTAAGGCAGAGATAGATAGATTCTTGATTAGTACAGGTGTCAGAGGTTATGAGGAGAAGGCAGGAGAATGGGGTTAGGAGGGAGAGATAGATCAGCCATGATTGAATGGCGGAGCAGGCTTGATGGGCCGAATAGCCTAATTCTACTCCGATCACTTATGACCTTATTACCTTATTAATGCTTTTTGAAATAGTAGACATTGTTTTAATAATATGACTTTTGATGATATAGGACAATTTCAATACTGTAATAAAGGAAACACCAGCACCAAGTGTGAGAATTAGAGGGAAAAATGAAAGAATTATTATCTGTTAACACACATTACTGGAGGTTGATTAGTGATAGACTAAAGAATTACTGTTGGAATCTCAGTCTAAGCAGTACAGTTGCTAATGGTTGATGAGACTTCTATTGTAAACTATTTTATTTTCCCCAAAGTTAATGCTCGTTTTTATTGGTAATCCTCTGTCATTCTTTTATGCTTGGAATCTTGTTAGGAGGACAACTTAATCTCTAAATTTAAGGCTGAAGTTTGGCGTTTGCAGTATTTATCCCAGGGACGAGCTTTCAAGCACATATTTGTGCCATTAGTAAGATTGCTTACTGTCATCCAATTGCTGCTCTGTCTCAGCTCTGTTGCTGCTGAAAACTTCCAGTGCCTCTATTATCTCAGAACTTAAAAATAATCTTACCTCATTCTTCACAAACATCAATACTTGCAAATGTGCCCTGCCGTTTCTGAACATCTACCTGATCCCATCCACCCATCCGTTCTGTGTATGCTGATCTGTGGCAGCTTTCTATACTAAAATTCTCTTACTTGTCTGTAAACTCCTCCACAGCCTTACTCCTCCCTAACACGATAATCTCATGCAGACAGTAACTCTTCAAAGCTAGTGTAGTTTTCCAATTTTGGCCTGTCGCTTATCATTGTTTTAATCACTCCTTCGTTGGTTACCATGATTGTAACTGTCACCAAATTTAGTTTAATTGTGATGTGCGGTGGGATATTTTACAATAAAGAATGATGTATAAATGAAGTTGTTGGTATTATCTAAAAGTAATATGTATATAACAATTAATATACTAGGAAATTCAAGATAATTTTTTTATAGGCTTAAGCATTTCCAATTTATTTAGTTTCAACTCCCTTTAGTTTCTCTATCTCTTCACGTATTGATTTTCTTTCTCTGTCTCCTAGCTAAAATCCTTTCTCTCTTGCTGACTTTTTCTTTATTTCCGTTATCTTGTTGATTTTGCTTTCTGCATGCCATAATATAAAACTCACAATAGTCTTGTTACTGTCTCAGTGGTTAAAATAAATTAGGATCAGAATCTAAAATTAGGATCAGAATCTAAATAGTATATTTATTTGGGAAATAGATATACTATTTATAAACGAGTATATTCCAGTCACCGAAACATTAGAAGCTGAGACAAATAATTAAATACATTTGGAATCTAATCATCAACATATTAGTCAATTGTCCCAGATGTGTCTCTTCTGAGTGTTAAATACAAATTCATAGTGAACTAAGGCCATATACTTTTGTTCTCAAGTGGCCAATGTTTGTGTTAATCCCAAATGTCTTTGAGTTCAAAGAAGAAAGTCATTCAATATTAATTCAAATGCAATTTTCAAGATAAACAACAGAAGTTCCTTCTATCACATGCCTTATTGACTTGTCGATAGAATGCCATTCCTACATCATTATTGGACCAATTCTTATATCTTTCTACCTAACAGTTTTATTGTAATGTTTTCTCCTAATGTTTGTCAAGGTGCCAAATATAATTCAGAAATTAACTGTGCCATGAATGACCGGTGTTTCCATGACGTTGCACATTTAGAACAATTGAATTATAGCCTTGAAATGTTGTTGGACAGTATTTTTTCAGCAGTTTGGAAATTAAATATGATAATGTCCAGAGTACAATGATTGTAAATTTCACCCAGAGAGTTGTGAATTTGTGGAATTCTCTGCCACAGAAAGCAGTGGAGGTCAATTCACTAGATGAATTTAAAAGAGAGTTAAAGCGCTTTCTCACGGGGCGACTTGACGCAAGATGTAACCAGAGTGAAGTGGTCATGGTCTAGCACGATATCACACGATATAACGGGGGGTAGATAAAGAGTTCCCACGGGTACTCGGCATTTCTGTTATTTGTGCGAGTGACTTGTCCGTCTCCCGAGCTTTCCCGTTAAATCTTGAATGAACATTGTGAATCCCCATTCATAAAAGAGAAGGTAATTGCGCAGGAGGGTTAATAATTGACAATCTGCTGCTGCCTGCCCGCTGAGTTAAAAAGTTCCCACGGTCACGATATACAGTGTATCGTGAGTCTTGCGTGGGAACTTTTTAACTCAGCAGGCAGGCAGCAGCAGATTGTCGCTCCCTTCAGTTTCACACCACCTACACCCCTCTGCTTCCCGGCCATGTGTGTGACCCCTTCCCTCCCCTCTTCAGCTCCCCGCCCATTGCACCGGCGCGGGGGCTTTGCACTGTCTTCACGTCGGCGATGCCAGCAGGTCAGTGCCAGTCACCGGAGACGTCAGGACCAACGGGACACCGACCCCCAGGCCCACTGCAAGCACTGAGATCCCAGAGACCCACAGCCAGCAGCAGCACAGCCCCGTTCCAACTCCAGAGGAACACGCTCCCGTAGGGACAGAAGCTGATGGTGTGCAAGGTACATCTTGTTCTTGGGGTTGCGGATGAGGGGGCGCAGCTCGGGCTGTGATGTCTCCGGCCACCCCCCTGTACAGGAGCTGAGACTGGGAACTGTGGGGTTGTTTGCAGTTGCAGAGGGAGGGGGCAAGGGCGGTACAGTTCACAGTCTCAGCTCCAGTCCAGGGGGGTGGCCGGAGACGTTAGGACCAACGGGACACCGACTGCAAGCATGGAGATCCCAGAGACTCACAGCCAGCAGCAACTCTAGCCCAGCCCCGCTCCAACTCCAGAGGAACCCGGGTTGCGGATGAGGGGGCGCGGATTCCTCTGGAGTTGGAGGGACAGGGAGACACAGCGGATTTTGAGAATGGTGGGCAATCACTTCCAAAGTTCTACCCACACAGTCAGTACACCTCTCCCGCACTAAGATCATCTCGCAGAGAATGATCCCAGCCTAACAGCATGTTCATTCCAGATTACTCACCTTCTGTCCCCTCTGTCCAGCTTCCGGGTTCACCGTTCGCAGGAGTTCCCACGGTATACGCAAAAGTTAATACGGATATCGCACTGGCCACTACGTGCATATAATGTTGCAATCTTCAACCACAAGTGTACAAGTCACTCTTGGAGAAATTCAAACTTGCTTGAATTTTCTCCCGAGTCACCAAGTTACACGAGTACCTGCCGTTAGCGCCACGGTGGTCCACGGTGGTCCACGAATGCCGTACGGTTATCGCACGGGGTTCCCACGATGTTCAACTCTGGTTAATTCTTGCGTCAAGTCGCCCTGTGAGAAAGCGCTATTAGATAGAGCTCTCAGAGCTAGCGGAATCAAGTGATATGGGGAGAAGGCAAGCACGGGTTACTGATTATGGATGATCAGCCATTATCACAATGAATGGAGGTGCTGGCTCGAAGGGCAAAATGGCCTCCTCCTGCACCTATTTTCTATGTTTCTATGTTTAAACAGAGGCCTCTTTGAGGAGGAACTGGGCCAATGCTGGGACCGTGAAAAGTATCTCAACCCGAAACATCACCTATCCATATTCATCAGAGATGCTGCCTTCCCTGCTAAATTACTCCAGCACTTTGTGGACTTACCTTTTAATTTCATTAGTTATTGTTTTCTCTTTGGACCCCATCCCTCACTGTACACAGTATTTTCATATTTCATACCATTCTGAGGAAGGAAACCTATAAAGAGGCGCTGTCTCAGAAGAGCAGCCAGCCGCACCACCCTGGCCACGCTTTCATTTCTCTCGTGCCATTCAGAAGAAAGTACAGGAATCTGAAAACTGTCATGGCCAGGTTTAGGAACAGCTTCTTCCCTACAACCATTAGTTTACCGTTCAGTACGAACTCCAATCAAACTCAGAAATGTAAACTGCCTGGTCTGCACTAGGGACTATGTGTTTTATTTTGTTTTTGTATTATGTTTTTTTAAATTTGTTGAACCTATTTTTTATTGTTTGTTTCTGTATTATATTATCTATTGCGATTGTATTTACAAACCTGTTGTTCTGCTGCTGCAAATAAGAATTGTTCCATTTCAGTACATAAGGCAATACAACACTCTTGACTCTCGCAGCTGACCCTCCCAATTACCAATCACATATAACCACCCTACCAATGATTACACCCCCATTGATGGGTTGGCAATGGAGAGAGTCAACAACTTCAAGTTTCTAGGCATGTAAACTTCTGAAGATTGGTCCAGGACCCAGCACATTGACATAATCCAAAAGAAAGCCCATCAACAGCTCTGCTTCCTGAGAAGATTGAGAAGAAGCATGGTGTGTGGTAGAGAGCATATTGACTGACTGAATCATGTTTACAACTTGAATGCCCAAGAATGAAGAAGATTACAAAGAGTGGTGGACATTGACCAGTCCACCATGGGTACAGAATCCTCAAAAAGGGATCTATAGGTGGGACTACATCAAAAACCTGCCAGTATCATCAAAACCCACACCACCTGGGCCTTGCTTTTATTTCACTCCTAACATCAGGAAGAAGTTATAGGAATCTGAAAAACATGACCACCAATTTTAAGAATAGCTCCTTCCAAGTTCAAGTTCAAGTGAGTTTATTGTCATGTGTCCCTGTATAGGACAATGCAATTCTTACTTTGCTTAAGCACACAGAAAATAGTAGGCATTTACTACAAAACAGATAAATGTGTCCATATACCATGATATAAATATATACACACATGAATAAATAAACTGGTAAAGTGCAAATAACAGAAAGTGGTTATTAATAATCAGAGTTTTGTCCGAGCCAGGTTTAATAGCCTGATGGCTGTGGGGAAGTAGCTATTCCTGAACCTGGTTGTTGCAGTCTTCAGGCTCCTGTACCTTCTACCTAAAGGTAGCAGGGAGATGAGTGTGTGGCCAGGATGGTGTGGATCTTTGATGATACTGCCAGCCTTTTTGAGGCAGTGACTGTGATAAATCCCCTCGATGGTCAGAGCCGATGATGGACTGGGCAGTGTTTACTACTTTTTGTAGTCTTTTCCTCTCCAGGGCGCTTTCCCAGCAACCTTTAGGCTCTTGAACACCATGCAATACTAACTTCAACTATAAACTATCTTTGGATAAACTTAGGACTTGGATGCAACCAGTTTTGCATACAGATCAGTGACAATCCTAGTATACATTAGGCACAATCATACTAAGTGTAAGAGTATATTTCCATGCAATCGCCCCACAGCTACCACTGTTCCAATACTTAACTACTATCTTCCTTTATGTTCTCTGCAATACCATTGTAAGCAAAGGGAATAATGCAAACCCCAGAAGGTTCCAGATAATATCTTGGTTTTCAGGTGCTAATGAGTTTTGCTGCCATGTGACCAAATTATCAATGCACCGTGCAACGATCATTTGAAGAACCTTTTGTGAAGCAAATGAAATTCCAAGCAAATATCTCAATTATCATAATGGAAGGATGATAGCAGCTTATAGAGTGTTATGATATTGAAAACTAATATATGTCAGAACTAATACTGTATTAAATACAGATATATTTCCGCCATTCAGTAACTTTTCCACATGGATTCAGCATCTAAAGGTGGCTACAGCATGACATCACAATACACAATACACAATACAATTTATTTGTCACTTGAACCTCATAGAGGCTCAAATGAAATGTTGTTTCTACAGTCATACACACAAGAAAAAAAGACCCAAGACACAACACAATTTGCACAGACACAGACTAATAGATAATAATTAAAGAGTCTGTATTGTTGGTAAGTTTGTTATTCACTTCTGAAGTGAAAGTGGTGCATAAATATTCCTCAATGAACCACATTGCCTATCTATTGGTTTTATTAAAGTTTGCATAGGTTTCAATTCATTTGGAATGAGCAGCAATTTCTGTGGTAAAATACTGCCTCCTGGTGCTGGTTTCACATAACTGGATGGATTTTGACTTCAGCAAACAACCTAACTTCTGCACAAAGAAAGCCTATTACCAAAAGATTCCACATAAACTGCAATATGAACTCTGATACATAAAATAGATAAACCTACTCGTGCTTGCTCGAGCAGTAATCAAAAATGAGATGAAAATGTTGTGTTCTTCATCTTGTTTCCATTATATTGGAGTACAAAGCTCATTACCATGAGCCATATCCACTCATGTTTTGAAATGGATGCATGCACCACTTTTTGAAATAATTATGGTGGAGGTTTAGATGGCCGAATGCACTGGTAAAATTCCCTGTATTGTACTCTCAGGCAAGTGATTATTATTGAAATTAATGATGTTGCAAACTGAACTTATTTGCTTCCTTTCTAGTATGGCTTCTGTATGACTGCGAGGCATTATTTGTAATCTTGTCAGATCATTCAAATTCCATGATCTTACAAATAGGATGTTGTGGCAGGTAGTGATCTAGTGATGTATAAGCTAACAAAAAAAGTTATCTTATGTGATAGAATACAAGAGAGGAAGTGTGTGCAAAAATTTGGAAATGTAGAATCCAGTAGACACCTTGACACTCCCGTCTTATGCATCAACATTTCTGAAGGCAATTGAAACCTGAAGCAGCTGGCTTTAAACATGTTTAAAGTTCCGTTCATCAGTATGATCTAGGTAACTGCAGGATTTTTAAAGGAGAAATAAAGCAATGGAATGACAAGCACCTCCGTGTAAAAGATTTTTTAAGCTGTTAAAATTGATCTATTAACTGAAAATGAAACACCTGTCCAATCCTGTCCATCAACAACACAATCTCCTAAAATCATGGGTTAGAAAGAATACTTTACAACCCTCCTCAATGTTAGCCAATGAAAATGATAATTAGTCGACATCGGGAAAGACTAATCGAAATTATGCCAGAACATCCACTAACTCTGGTAGGAACAAAGTTCCATGGGAATAGTGAACAAAGAAATAACTGGGGCTCTTGAGAAACTCAAGTCCATACATTAAGAGCACATGGAAACCCTGCATAAAAGGCAGAAAGAGCACACCTCCTCACAAGCTACCCACCTGGTTGCCTCATTATGTACCATGTGTGCTGTAGTAGTCTGTCTGTCCCATATTGGTTTCATCAACCACTTCAGAACCCATTAAACCAGAGTGGAAGCAAATCAACCCATTGCTGAGGGAATGCATTGGAAGAAAATTGAGATGGAGAAAAGATGGAGAATAGGGAGTGGTTAGTTGTGTAAGTAGAATTTAGTCATCTTAGGCAGGACCCTCCAATCAAAGTCAAGGAGAGTGCTTACCATGCTCATCCACAGTTTGTTGGTAAATGAGAGCCTGAACATCTCCCACTTATTAGCAAAACTGTAATTTAATTGAATTGCATTCCAAATTTAGATAGTAAAATTGGCAACAGTGAGCAGAGCCCGCAGGTGAGTGATGCAAATTTGGTTACAGTGGGAATTTGACGCAATGGTAGCAGGAGTTGCCATGGCAACTTAATTTTAATTTAAACCAAGAGGTATAGTAAGTGAGCAAATGATTAAAGTAATTCTAATAAATCCAAGGAGATAAAATCAAATTTAAAATTGCCTGCATGAAGGGTATCAAGGCTAAAAGGAAAATGAACTGTGTTATAAGCTGAATTTATAAAAAATCTGGTTTGCATAAACATTAATCTTGAGTTTGCTGAGTGAATAATTGCTGATAATTATACTCTATGCCCACACAACCTTTGTCTGGTTTGCAGATCCTGGGACAAATATACTGGCCAAATCGGAGTGGCTGAATTCCTAGTGCTGGGGCCTTGCACTGTGTAATCAGGGCATACAACTGCTCCACATGCGGGGAATATTTGTGGCTTACAGAAAAACCTGTCCTTGACTCTGCCTCTACCTCTGCCATCACCCACCTTGCCCCACCCCACCTCCGCCCCAACACAATTCTGTTCCATTCGTCCTGCTCTACCCTACCCCATCTTGCCCTACATCCACCTGCTCTGCCCCTGCTTCACCCTCACACTGCTCTTCCATCTGTTAAAGCTATCATACTTTTATAGTAGAATTTATAGCCGTTTGCTGTCAGGCACTCTTAATGATAGAAAAGAGAAGTGGGGGTTGGGCAATGCATACTAGGTGATATGCGGATAATGGTGATGGGGGGTATTAATTGGCAGATGGTTGAAGAAGTAATAAAGGTCAGTGGAAAGGAGGCAAAAGGGTGTCAAAAGAGAAAAGAGGTCGAGGTGTGGAAAGTAAAACTAGAGGGAGGGTTACAGGTTGAAGGAGACAAGGGGAAGCAAAAAGAGGAGGGTTAAAAAGGGAATAAAGGATTTGAGGATAGGAGATGAGTGTAAGGAGGAGTGGAAAGGTGCAGGGTGATTAGGGTGGTCTGAGTTAGTGGGGGAATGTGGGGATAGGTGGCAGGGGGAAAAAGAGGGATGTTCAGGTGTAAATACTTGAAATTGGAGAATCCAATGTTCATACTGAGGTGTAGGTTCATATTGGGGTGTAGGCTATGTTCATATTGGGGTGTAGGCTACCCACGTGGAATATGAAGTGCTGTTCTTCCAGTTTGCTTACTATATCAGGTGTATCTATGGCAGATACAATAAACCATTTGATGAAACTATGCACAATGGATCCAAGTTGAAATCCTGTTTCAGCTGGTGATGAAATTGGGGCTTGAGCTGAACTCTTGGTTGTGCTGAATTATACAAAGATGAGGATAAAGTTTAAGAATATGTCTAAACAGAGAGATTTTAAACAGAGAGTGGTGGGTTCCTGGAAAGCACTGCCATAGTTGCTGGTGGAGGCAGCTATGATAGTAGCATATGGATAAGATGGATATGGATAAGGGCAAGATTAGCAAGTTTGCTGATGATACAAAAGTGGGGGGTTTTGCAGATAGTGAAGATGGTTGTGAAAGATTGCAGTAGGATCTTGATCGATTGCCCAGATGGGCTGAGGAATAGTTAATGGAATTTAATAGAGAAAAATGTGATGTGTTGCATTTTGGAACGTCTAACAAGGGCAGGATCTACACAGTGAATGGTAGGCCTCTGGGGAGTGTTGTAGAGCAGAGAGATCTAGGAGTGCAGGTGCATAGTTCCTTGAAGGTCGAGTCGCTGGTAGATAAGGTGACCAAAAATGCTTTTGGCACATTGGCCTTCATCAGTCACAGTATTGAGTGAAGAAGTTGGGAGGTCATGTTGCAGTTGTACAAGAGATTGGTGAGACCATATTTAGAGTATTGTGTTCGGTTCTGGGCACCGTTATTGGACATATATTGTCAAGCTTGAAAGGGTTCAGAGAAGATTTATGAGGATGTTGCCAGAACTAGAGGGTGTGAGCTATAGGGAGAGGTTGAGTAAGCTGGGTCTCTATTCCTTGGAGCGCAGGAGGATGAGGGGTGATCTTATTGAGGTGTATAAAATCATGAGAGGAATAGATCGGGTAGATGCACAGAGTCTCTTGCCGAGAGTAGGGGAATCAAGGACCAGAGGACATAGGTTCAAGGAAAAGGGGAAAAGATTTAATAGGAATCTGAGGGGTAACTTTTTTCATACAAAGGGTGGTGAATATATGGAACAAGCTGCCAGAGGGCATAGTTGAGGCTGGGACAATCCCAAGGTTTAAGAAACAGTTAGACAGGTACATGGATAGGACATGTTTGGAAGAATATGGACCAACCGCAGGCAAGTGAGACTAGTGTCACTGGGACATGTTGGCCGTTATGAGCAGGTTAGACCGAAGGGTCTGTTCCCACACTGTATAATTCTATGATTCTATATGGATCATGTGCAGGCAGATGAAACTAGTTTATCTTGGCATTATTTTCAGCACAGACATTGTGGGCCGAAGGACCATTCCTGTGCTGTACATTTACATATTTCATCTTCTATTTCTCAGCCAAATGCTTCCTGGGAAACAATCTATCTGACTAGCTTACATCTCCAAATATCCTTTTGGATATTGGAACGTGAAATAATGCATATTAAGAACAAATTTCTTTCGAAAAACAACACATTAACTCAACAGATTTGAGTTTAATGTTGGAAGTGGAAAGATCTAAAATATTTCAATCTTCAATATTTCAATCTTCAATATTTCAATCTTCAATAACCAATCTTCACTGCTCATATGTTTGTATATAGCAAACAAATTAATCTTCCTTCTCTTGCATTTGATCAGATTATCTAAAAATGAAAAGAGCAAGGTTTATTCACTTACATAAATTATCAGCACAGAATGGGCATTTTGGACAAAACAATGATGACTATCTCCCCATTCCAACATCTTGCCACTTTGTGCTTACCTCATTTGTGGCTGTGGCGAGAGTCTGTTCATGTTGTAATATTTTTGAAATATGTTTTCTCATCAGTCAAAATGGCTTAACAACTCACATCAATTATACCGGTGCCCAAGAAGAGTAAGGTGACATGCCTCAATGACTATCGACCAGTGGCACTAACGCCGGTGGTGATGAAGTGCTTTGAGAGGTTGATCATGGAGCAAATCAACTCCTACATCGACAAAAACCTGGACCCACTGCAGTTCGCGTACCGCCACAACAGATCAACGGTGGATGCAATCTCACTGGCCCTCCACTCCGCACTGGACCACTTGGACAACAAAAACTCATACGTCAGGCTGTTATTCATTGATTACAGCTCGGCATTTAACACAATCATCCCCTCCAAACTGGTTACCAAACTCGCAGAACTAGGTCTCTGCGCATCCCTCTGCAACTGGATCCTCGACTTCCTCGTCCACAGACCACAGTCTGTTCGTATTGGTGGAAATGTGTCAGCCTCAATAACAATCAGCACGGGAGCACCTCAAGGCTGCGTGCTCAGCCCCCTGCTGTACTCACTCTATACCCATGACTGCGTAGCGAACCACAGTGCGAACTCCATCATCAAGTTCGCTGACGACACCACTATTGTGGGGCATATCACTGATGGGGATGAGTCAGAGTACAGAAGAGAGATCGAGCAACTGTCCATATGGTGCCAGCGCAATAACCTGGCCCTCAACACCAGCAAAACCAAGGAACTGATTGTTGACTTTGGAAGGAGTAGGAGGGGGACCCACAGCCCCATTTATATCAACTGACTGAAAGGGTCAAGAGCTTCAAATTCCTGGGCGTGCACATCTCTGAAGATCTTTCCTGGTCCGAGAACACTAACGCAATTATCAAAAAAGCTCATCAGCGCCTCTACTTCCTGAGAAGATTACGGAGAGTCGGATTGTCAAGGAAGACGCTCTCTAACATCTACAGGTGCACAGTCGAGAGCATGCTGATCGGTTGCATCGTGGCTTGGTTCGGCAATTTGAGCGCCCTGGAGAGGAAAAGACTACAAAAAGTAGTAAACACTGCCCAGTCCATCATCGGCTCTGACCTTCCTTCCATCGAGGGGATTTATCGCAGTCGCTGCCTCAAAAAGGCTGGCAGTATCATCAAAGACCCACACCATCCTGGCCACACACTCATCTCCCTGCTACCTTCAGGTAGAAGGTACAGGAGCCTGAAGACTGCAATAACCAGGTTCAGGAATAGCTACTTCCCCTCAGCCATCAAGCTATTAAACCTGGCTCGGACAAAACTCTGATTATTAGCAACCACTTTCTGTTATTTGCACTACCAGTTTATTTATTCATGTGTGTATATATTTATATCATGGTATATGGACACATTTATCTGTTTTGTAGTAAATGCCTACTATTTATTGTGTGCTTAAGCAAAGCAAGAATTTCATTGTCCTATACAGGGACACATGACAATAAACTCACTTGAACTTGAACTTGAACTCAGCAAATGAGGAGTCAGAAGCATGATAATATACAATAGGTGCATTTGGCCCTTTGAGCCAGCACAGCCATTCACTGTGATCATGGCATGGCTTCACTGACATGCATTGCCAGATGACTCAAGGAGAACAAATGCAGTACTTTTATTCAAAATGGGCAGAAAGGATAACCCTAGTGATATGCCAATTGGTTTATCATTAGTGCTGGGGAAGTTATTAGAAATAGTCTGAAGGAGAGGATTAATCTGTACTTGGAAAGGAATGAATTAATCAAAGATAATTAAAAAAAATTGTTAGGGGGAAGATCCTGTCTTACAAATGTGATAGTTTTTTTGAAGAGGTAACAGGAGAGTATTCATGAGGGGAAAACAGTTGAAATACTCCAAGTGGACTTCAGTAAGCTCATTGGTAAGATAGTGAGGAAGGTAGGGAGGGTAGTTTTAGGCAATAAGAATATATTGATCAAATGATGAAGTGGACAGTGCAATGGTGGAATTTAATCCTGATAAATGCCAACTGATGGATTTGAAGAACTAATAAAATGAATTGCTGAGGCATTAAAACATTTTTAAATGGCGGCATGGTGGCGCAGCGGTAGAGTTGCTGCTTTGCAGCGCGCCGAAGTTCCAGGCTTGATCCCGACTACAGGTGCTGTCTTTTTATTCGTTCTCCCCGTGACCGCATGGGGTTTCTCCGAGATCTTCGGTTTCCTCCCACACTCCAAAGACGTATAGGTTTGTAGGGTTTTGTAGGTTAATTGGCTTGGTATGAATATGCAGTGAATACAGAAAGTATTCAGACCCCTCCACTTTTTCCACATTTGTTACGTTACAGCCTTATTCTAAAATGGATTAAATTCTTTTATTTTTATCATCAAACTACACACCATACCCCATAATAAAAAAGCGAAAACAGGTGTTTTATTTTTTTTTGCAAAGTAATTAAAAATAATTAACTGAAATAGCACATTTACATAAGTATTCAGACCCTTTACTCAGTACTTTGTTGAGGCACCTGTGGCAGTGATTGCAGCCTCGTCTTCTTGGGTATGACGCCTCAAGCTTGGCACACCTGTATTTGGGTAATTTCCCCCATTCTTCTATGCATATGGAAACATAAAAACATAGAAAATAGGTGCAGGAGTAGGCCATTCGGCCCTTCGAGCCTGCACCGCCATTCAATATGATCATGGCTGATCATCCAACTCAGTATCCTGTAGCTGCCTTCTCTCCATACCCCCTGATCCCTTTAGCCACAAGGGCCACATCTAACTCCCTCTTAAATATAGCCAATGAACTGGCCTCAACTACCTTCTGTGGCAGAGAATTCCAGAGATTCACCACTCTGTGTGAAAAATGTTTTCCTCATCTCGGTTCTAAAAGATTTCCCCCTTATC
This sequence comes from Amblyraja radiata, assembly GCF_010909765.2. Lineage (NCBI taxonomy): Eukaryota > Metazoa > Chordata > Chondrichthyes > Rajiformes > Rajidae > Amblyraja > Amblyraja radiata. The sequence goes on from NC_045964.1 coordinate 19,840,132, forward strand.
CTTAAACTGTGACCCCTAGTTCTGGACTTCTCCAACATCGATTACAATCTTCCTGCATCTAGCCTGTCCAACCCCTTAAGAATTTTGTAAGTTTCTATAAGATCCCCCCTCAATCTTCTAAATTCTAGCGAGTACAAGCCGAGTCTATCCAGTCTTTCTTCATATGAAAGTCCTGACATCCCAGGAATCAGTCTGGTGAACCTTCTCTGTACTCCCTCTATGGCAAGAATGTCTTTCCTCAGATTAGGAGACCAAAACTGTACGCAATACTCCAGGTGTGGTCTCACCAAGACCCTGTATCCTCTTAAGCTTTGCCAGGTTGGATGGTGAGCATCGATGCACAGCTATTTTCTGCAGAAATTGTTTTATACCCTTCCCCAAATCTGTGCCTCGACACAATCCTGTCTCGGAGGTCTACGGACAGTTCCTTTGTCTTCATGGCTTGATTTTTGCTCTGACATGCACTGTCAACTGTGGGACAGTATATAGACAGGTGTGTGCCTTTCCAAATCATGTCCAATCAATTTAATTTACTACTGGTGGACTCCAATCAAATTGTAGAAACATCCCAAGGATAAATAATGGAAACAGGATGAACCGAAGTTCAATTTTGAGTGTCAAAGCAAAGGGTCTGAATATTTATGTAAATGTGATATTTCAGTTATTTCTTTTTAATTACTTTGCAAATAGTTCTAAACACCTGTTTTTGCTTCTTCATTCTGGGGTATTGTGTGTAGATTGATGATAAAAAAACATTAATTTAATCAATTTAAAATAAAGCTTTAATGTAACAAAATGTGGAAAAGTGAAGGAGTCTAAATACTTTCTGAATGCACTGTAAACAGTCCATAGTGTGTGTGGGACAGTGTTAATGGTGGTGGGGACTCGTTGGGCCAAAGGGCCTGTTTCCGTGCTTTCTCTCTAAACTGAACTAAAAAAGTACTGGATAATGGGATTAGTACAGATGTTTACACGCTGATTGATAATGACATGGTAGGCCAAAAGACACGTCCCACCCCCTGTTTTAAGAGGTGAAATCTCTGCTTTCCACAAGACAGTGGGGATGGGACTGATGATCGAGGGCGCCGATTGGACAAGAGAAACGTCAGTCAGCAGGCAATGGGGACGGGATATGATGATTCAGCGCGATGATTGGAGGAGGGAAATGTCGGTCAGAGGCAGAAGTAGGGGGGGTGGGACTGAGGATAGAGCGTGGTGATTGGAGGAGGGAGACGTCCTGGTAGAAACGACGGCCCAGGTTTACATCCAGCGTGGAGAAGCAGCGCTAGCTCCACGGCTCCGGACTGGTGTCCTGTCAGTCCAGGCAGGGCTGTAGGTTAACCGGCGAGACAGGCAGAGTTGAGCTGGATTTAGTGCTGCTTCTCTGCACTGGTCGTAAGCCTGGGCCATCGTTCCCGTAATTACCGTCCATAGGGCCCACGGCTGAAGCCTCTGAAGTCTCCCGTGTGTGTGTGAGTGCGCGCATGCGCACTCGGCTGCCAAGAAATTTCGTCCCCCCATGTTTTTATAGCAATTTCCGTGCCTGGCTACAGGGAGAGTTTTGCAGGCTAGGTCTTAATTCCTTGGGGCACAGGGGGCTGAGGGGTGATCCTATAGTGGTGCACAAGATCACGAGCGGAATGGATAGGGTAACTGTAAAGTCTTTTTCCAGGCTAGGGCAATCAAGAACTAGAGGACATAGGTTTAAAGTAGGTGGGGAATAATTTAATAGGAACCTGAGGGACAATTTTTTTCATACTGAGATTGGTAGGTATAAGGAGCGAGCTCCCAGAGGAAGTAGTTGAGGCAGATACAATAACAACATTTCAAAGACATTTGGACAGATTTTGAGGAATATGATTATGGGAAAGGTTTTGAGGAACATGGGCCAGGCACAAGCAAATGGGACTAACTTGGATGGAGCATCTTGGTCGGCATGGACAAGTTGGGCTGAAGGGCCTGATTTCATGCAGTATGACTCTAAGACAGGCAAGTTCTGTATTAGAATGCAGAGGTCAAGGGGCGTTTGACCTGCAAAGCAGCATGGCAGTCAATTATTAACTGCAGATTATGTCAAGATCTGCTTTGGAAAGACTCACAACTGAATATAAGACATACTGGTATATGTCATATTGGTATATGTGTCATACTGGTATATAATATTCAATGCCTTTGGGACCTTCAAAAAAAATCCCAGGTAATTAACTTGCACATCAGATCTTAGTTGGGGTAAAAATGGTATGAACATAAAATGCTTTTTTCCCCTTGATCTCTCTATCCATGTTCATTAACTCCCTTTATTCTTTAACCTGGTTAAGGTCCGTTATGTTTAATCAGCAAAGGGTCTTGTATTTCTTCTTCCATGTACATGCCTCCAGCCCCATATAAAGAGTAGTGTCGTGACAGATATTTATATCTTCAAGGATTAGTCCTTTGGTCACTTATTGAAGACAGGGGATCAGAAGATAATCGATACGCACCCACGAGCTCTACACGAGACATTCAAAGCCGTCGAAAGATAAATTTTCGAAACATGGTCTCTTGATTCATAGTTTCTTTATTGTAGTAATAAACACAGCAAGATATTTATCCAAACTTCTTCTTGTATAAGTACATTTTAATCTTACTCGTGGTCATACTCGTACATGGTCGAAAGCTGTGACCTCTCCCCCATGCTTCTTCAAACTAAACTAACTACTAGGGAGCAAGAATCCCAGCCGCAAACACACCTCAGACTACGTATAAATCCCACCCATATAATTACAAGCAGATAAAATGTACAGGTAACTGGTTATAGTTATATCATACTGAGGTTAGCTAAATGGCTACTACAAGTAGTGAATGCCATTCTGGGATAGATGTCCAGTGACCATAAAGCTTATTCGAAAGGATATAGAAATTCTTTGGCCAGCTATTAGCATCGTGAATAACGTGCTATTTCTTCATTGCTGATCCCCAAATCAGGCCGAAGAATAAAATCTTGTAGCCCAAACTCAATGTTACAGATGTACAATGTTTCAGTAATCATAATGCATAGACATAAATTATTTAATAAGGTCATAAGGAATAGGAGTAGAATTAGGCCATTCGGCACATCAAGTCTACTCCGCCATTCAATCATGGCTGATCTATCTCTCCCTCCTAACCCCAATCTCCTGCCTTCTCCTCATAACCTCTGACATCTGTACTAATCAAGAATCTATTTATCTCAGCCTTAAAAATATGCTTATGATATGTTACACATTCTTCAAAGGCAATGCTATTCCATTCAGAAGAAAATGTGTAGCCTTTTGTTGAATTTCTGCTATAACGTAAATCACATACGTTGACCAGCTTCACAAAGAAAGTTAATGGGCAACACTCTATGGAGAAATAAAATACAATTAGCCTGCAGGCCAGAAAGTGCATCCCCAAATGTATTCATCTTAATTGCAATTGAAATTGATTCAAGCCCAAGGCTTTTCTTTCTCTGAAGGTGACATTGCACTCAGTGATGCAGCAGAAGTCACCAAAGAATACTAAAGGCCACCAAATCATGGTTGAATCAAGTTAGATCTTAGTGGATTGGAAAACAGAAATAAATTCTTACATTATCATTTCAAATTCTGTGCAAATCAAAGTTGAAATTATTTATATTAATCTTCGCTTTGTAGAACTGACGTTGGTATTGATTAACAGAATTACTGTTCCTCTCACATTTCATTGTAAAACTGTATTGCATTGTCATGCAACATTATTTTAATTTGGCTTTAAATTGAACAAGGAACATTTTTCTACTACAAGAGTGAAAAAAATGGTTTATGTAGATGTGCATCAGCCATTATTACTGTTTTATGTGTGCCTAAATTAAAAATATATGTTATCATATTATGCCTCAATTTTCAACTTCAGGGCAATTTCTAATCAAGCGTTCACACACAGGATGTGGGCTTCATTGAATAGGGCACTATTTATTGATCATCTTTAATTACACCTCAGCTCTGTTGTTGCATAAAGGCCAGACTGAAGATGGCAGATGTCTTGATATAATATTACGTTTTATGATCGTATTGATATTTTATTTAACAATTTGCTTGTGAGGTGCATGTCAAACTCATGGCTCCAGATCAATTGGCCAAGTTTCGGGATATGTCTCTAAACTTATTCAATGGCCTATTAAACTTTCATTCCATACCATTTTAGATGTATGGGAGAGAAACCAAATGATTTTGGCCAGACCACAAATAACATTTAGTCAGTGGCATGACTAGACTAAGAATCAGCAAAATGGGGAGAGGTGCAGCCGTTAAAGTCCTGCAGCTCACCAGCAGAGGGAACAGAAAGTTTGATGTGCATTTAATATAAAGGGAGTGCTTGTCATCTCCAATTTACAAGAAAATCAAATGTATTAACTGCTCTCTGGGACTCTCTGGTCAAATGTGCAATGGAACAGCGTGCAAATGTGTAAGAAGTAATGCAAAATAAATTGTGCATTTCAATTTCGCACCATTTCTTTGGATAAATAACAAGCACCACACAAAACTAAATTGAAAGCTCACCAACCATCAGAGAAGAAATGTTTAAAGAACTATTTAAAATTATGCGGGGCATAGATAGGGTAGATAGTCAGAGCCTTTTCCCCAGGATGGAAATATCAAATACTCGAGGGCATCCCTGGACACTGCCAGGGATGGTGGTTTAGGCAGATATGATAGTGGCACTTGAGAGAAATCTTGATAGGCACATGGATATGCAGGGAATGGAGGGATATGGATTTGTCAGATAATTAAGATTTAGTCTTGGCTTCAAGTTGGGCACAGACATTGAGGGCCAAAGGGCCTATTTATGTGTTGTTCTATGTTCCATGTTCTAAAGCATTGGTGATGACCATTAGTACAAAATCTTCCATGAAGTACACATCTTGCAGTTCTTGTTGCAGGTGGGATAATTGAAGAATCACATGGAAATGCTAAGCTTTTCAGCCTTAGAGCCTATTGTTAAGATTTTTCTCAGTGCAGTCAGAATAATGGATGAAGAAGCTATACTGATTCTTCCAAGACTATGCACCCTGTAGGAGGTTAGAAGGAGTAATCTTGTCTTTGGGCCATGGATAACATTGGTCTCGTTCCAAATTGTACAATACTTCTGCTTTTCAAGAGAGCTCTCTGCTAGTTGCTCCAGAAAACTATGTGATGGCATGAAGATTTGCCGCCAAAGGTACCCAGGCATAAAAAGCTTTCAAAAGTGTCACTAAAATTCCTTGCATCTGGATCAATGGCAATAATATCATCCACATAATCCAGGTCAGTATAACAATAAAGAATAAAAGCAAATAGGAACAGGAGTAGGCCCACCAATCAATATGGTCATGGGTAATCGCCTTTGATCTCAACGTCTCTTCAGTGCCAGTTTCCCGTAGCCCTCAATTCCCTGATCTTTCAAAAATCTCCACCTTAAATAGGTATAATGATCGAGCCTTCATAACCCTCTAGGATAGAAAATTCCAGAGATTCACCACCCTCTGCAACAATACATTTCGATACAAATCCATTAAAAAAGATTAGTCCCCTCATTAAAGATTCTCCCACGAGTTATAATATTTCAGTATCTATGCTTAAATTGTGTCTTATACATCTGAGTAATGTCATCCCACATTCTTCTGAACTCTAAAACATATTGACCCAACCTGTTCAGCCTTTCTTTATAAGGCAATCTTCTCATCCTAGGAATTAGCATGGTCAATCTCTCTTAGACTCCTGATAGGAACTCCATCTAATGATAATGCCAAACCTTGCACATTTATGGTCAACCGATAACCTTACATGATGTCAGGCTGAATCCAGTACCTGCATTTATCCTACATTAATCTAGTTTTGATTAACACTTAAGGATCACCACTTGAACCACTATGTTGGGTTTTAAATTAGGAAGATGTCAAAGATCCTAAGAAAGTGTATGTAACTTTCCAGTGAACTTTTACAATAAAAGGCAATCTTGTGGTTTCCTCAAAGATAGACACAAAATGTTGGAGTAACTCAGCGGGACAGGCAGCATCTCTGGAGAGAAGGAATGGGTAACATTTTGGATCAAGACCCTTCTGCAGACAAGACTTCAGATCTTGTGGTTTGCTCATATGACTGTAAATAGGTGGTAGAATTTATGATGAAACATGGACCACAGGAAGAGACCAGATATACCTTTTATTGTAAAGCAGCCATCAATGAATCTCAACATCTTAGGTGAAGTAAAGTTCATGTTTCTCTCTTAGCTTTAAACTGCTATCATTATCACAAATAACAAATTTTATATCATTCTATGACTTTTTGCCTATTTGGCGCATTTAAATTGTTACAAGGCCAGTTCTTCAATATCTGGAAGAGGACGCATTCTGGGTGAATAGAAAGGTGCTCTCAAAAGTATGGACCATTTTCAGAAAAATGTCTGTTCAAGTTCATACACAACATCATAGAGAGATATAGGTCTTTGATCCAACAAGAGCACACCACAGTCCACCATGCGTTTACACTAATCTGACATTACTCCTATTTTATTTTTTCCACATCTTAGCTCGGCTCCAAAAGATGTTTTAAAACAATTTTCAACATATTTACTCTTTGATTATTCTCTCTTGTCTGACTCCTGACTCCTTCAAATTTACAAAGGAAACAAGTTCTGCTCGAATGGGATAAATATTGAGGAGCTCAAATTGCAGTTAAGACATTTCTGTCCAAACAACTGCTTGAGAAATTGATATTTTATTAGTTATACTGACACTTTTACACTAAAAATAATCTCTTGTAGTGCTACAGTTTGATTGCACAGTGCTTGAGAGTGAACATTAGGTTTTATTAGTTATCCTCCTTTGCTTAAGTTGCCACTTTGGGAGAATTAAAACAGTGGAAGCTATTCACAATGGTTAATATGTGCCAATGGAACATCCAGAAATGAACAAGTTGCACTTCCTTTCACTTCAATAACACTTTATTATTATTCGGGTGAAGAATTAACCAAAAATCCTAAGTCTCATGTTCCTATCATAGACAATCTGCTTCCACATCTATTTTACTTAGAGATTCTGCTGCTGCAGCAATTCATCTGTGACCGAGAGCTTCATCCGTGTTTTTATTATGGTACTTCTGGATTTAACAATTTCAGTTTTCTTCTAAATTATCTCCCATCCTCTTATCCCCATAAAACTCATCATTGAAATTGTTGGCCCATCTTGACTGCCAGCCCAGCAACGCTTTCCTTTAAGGTCCTCATTCTTGTTTTCAAATCCTCTCTAGCACTGACTCATTGTAATTTTCACAAGCTCTACAACCCTGCAAGATCTCCATTCTCCTTAAATTCTTGCACATTCATTATTTTAATAACTTAATTGCTGGTTGCAATTTTAGCTATCAAGGTCTTATGTACACTGGAACACTATCCCTGAAACTCTCTACTCTTTTCTCATTTGAAATTCTTTAAAACCTTCCATTAATGTATTAATGTAGTTCATGTCATTTTCTTTAATGGCATTGTGAAGATGTTTAAGACTTTAAAAAAAAATCCTAAAATGAAGTAGATTAGGGAAGGTGGTTGCTGCCTTTAATTAATTGCTCCAATGATAATGATGTACCAGTAAGCAGGAACGAGAATGTTTTTGCATCTTCTCTTATGAAAAGAAAACTGTTCAAATTATCAAGTAATCATTGGATTCAATTTGCACACAGGAAAGGCTGCATAACAGTGTATAGGATGCATCATTAGCCTATCCTGATGAAAGAATGGGTCGACTGGGCTTGTATTCACTGTAATTTAGAAGAATGAGAGGAGATCTCATAGAAACATATAAAATTCTTAAAGGATTGGACAGGCTAGATGCAGGAAAAATTTTCCCGATGTTGGGTGAGTCCAGAACCAGAGGTCACAGTTTAAGAATAAGGCACTGGCCATTTAGGACTGAGATGAAGAAAAACTTTTTCACCCAGAGAGTTGTGAATCTGTGGAATTCTCTGCCACAGAAGGCATTGGAGGCCAATCCACTGGATGTGTTCAAGAGGGAGTAAGATTTAGCTCTTAGGGCTAAAGGAATCAAGGGATATGGGAAAAAAGCAGGAACGGGGTACTGATTTTACTTCGGAGTCACGTGAGTGACTACGTGAAGAACCCGCTCAGCGCGCATGCGCGGCATTACGCCAGCAGTGCAACAAGCGGCGGCAGCTGGAGTTAGGCTCTCCCGCTGCAGTTTAAAAAACGGACCGTTAGGTAAGTACACTGAGGTGTGGAAAGGAGTCTAACGGAGAAGGAGAGTTGTGTGTGTGTTTTCTGCTTACAGAAATGAGTGCACTTAAGAAAAAGTTCTCGAAGAGAACTGCCCCTCGCTCAACTCCACCAAAGGAGCGTTCAATCTCAGGGGGGCAGCAACAGGCGGCAGGGCCGCTCATAGAGCGCTCCGCCATCCCCGACACCGAGCCAAGCCCAGTCCCGCTAACGCCTGCACAGCGGACTGGGAAAAAATCCACCAGGAAAACCAACCGGCTGGTGGTTTCCGATTCGTCGGACGGGGACATGTCTCCACCTAAACGGAGGAGAGACAACCGCCTGAGCCACATACAACGGCTCTTGGAGCCGATGCTCCAGCGGGATGCGTAGAAAGGGCGCTATCGCGGAGGGAGATCAGGCACTCCCTCCACAGTGTCTTGTACACTGCCCTCATCACTGGAGGCTAGCATTGGTGACCAGGGCTGGGCTGGTCTGGAACAGGGGCTGGCGGACGAGATCGGGAGTATGCAAGTGGTGCAGGAGCAGGAAGATCTGCTGGGTGTGGTGGACCGCTATGTAGCAACCCCGACAGACTTTTAAAACCAAATGTGATATCATATCACCTTGAATTTTTCTGCACCCTTTTCTCCAATCACTTTCCAACATTGGCATCGTCCTGCATTTTCAGACTTCAGCTGGATTCTTAATATTTGTGGGGTTAGCTCTACAAATAAATAATGCAAACAATAAAAGATGAAAAAGGGGGACAAAAATGATCACTTCAATGAAATCAAATTGTTTGACTCAGTGAACCAATAAATGAAATTTAAGGATTATTTTCTTAAACATTTAATGGAAGTGCTTTGAAACAGAGCATTCATAAGGTCACGACAACCAACCATTGTTGGAAAAGGTTATAAATGAAAGATGTTATTGGAAGGAGTGCAGAAACATGAATTATTTTAAATGTATGGGTGCCAGAATGGCACTGCCTCAAGACCTCCAAACATCTTTAGCAAGCCAGAGATTTTTTCCACTGTTTTAGTGGATATGTCAACATTACCTCGGAGCGTATATAATTTAGAAACAGTTTTCTTCATTGAGACATAAATAAAACATATAATATTTATGAAGTTTCAGTTAATCCGTTTGCTAATAATGCTCAGGTAAGTCATTAAACACTTTCAAGGCTGACCCTTTATTTATATGTACATTAACTAAATTAATAATTGGTTTAATGTCTCAATGAAAACCTGCTGCCTGGCATTTTCCCAATTTATGAATACTGTATATTCTACTTCATCTGTGCGGATGATCTGTTTTCCTTGGAATCATTGGTGAAAGGTAACACCCTAATTATTTTAAGCCCTATGTTTTGGGATTATTAGTACCAGGTTGAAATGTATCAGATGGGAGGTGAAGGAAATGTGGGTAACATCACAGACATGATGGGTGTAGTCCAGTTCATCACACAAACCAGCCTCTCCCCATCCCTATCAACTCAATCTACACATCATGATGCCTCAAGAACCTAGCCAACATAATCAAGGAATATGTACACCTACGTCATCCCTCTTATCTCCTCTCCCATCAGGCAGAAAATACAAAAGCTTGAAAGCACATACCACAAGAATCAGGAACAGCTTATTTTCCACTTGTAAAGCACAAAGTATTGGGGTAATTTGTCGGGTCAGGTGGCATGTGTGGAAGGAATTGATGGACCATTCGGCCAGGATCCTTCTTCAAAGTGATGGAAGAGAGAATGCTGGAAAAGAGGTGGGAACAGAACAAAGCTTGACAATTGATAGGTGGATATAGGTGAGAGGTGTTTGATTGGTAAATGAGTGGCCAAAAGCTAGACATTATGACAAAAGGAGTCAGATAAGGAGTGAAATGTAAAGTTAAGGGAAGGGATATAGGTGACAGGGTGGAGGGAGTGGAGAGAGGGTCAGGATAGTGGCAGAAAAGTGTGCACACTGAGGAGGGGATGTGGGCACAGGAAAGAGAGATGAGGAAGGGGAGTGTTACTTAAAATTGGAGAATTCAATGTTCATACTTTAGGGTTGTAAGCTACCCAAGAGGAATGTGAGGTGCTGTTCTTCCAATTTGCATGTGGGCTCATTCTATCAATTTAGATGGCCCAGGGCAGAAAAGTTGGAATTGGAATGGGAGTAAAATGGTCAGTAACCAGGATTTTTGTGCAGGTCTTGGCGGACGGAGAGCAAGTATTCAGCAAAATGGTCACATAATCACACTTAGTCTCGTCGTGTAAAGGAGGTCATATATTTTTATTATTTATTTATTTATTTATTATTTTTTATTATGAAACTACTTTTATTCAAAAAATAAAAATGAACACAGAGTATTAACACAATCAAAGACTGCCTATGCTGACAGTTTACAAACAAATGATCGTCAAATTAATAACGTCAACGTCAACTGGACCCATGAATGGCCGTTGAAGGTCGAGTGTTCCGTTTATCAACAAAACACTCGACCTACAACGGCGACCAGTATTCATGGAAATCTCCAAAGTCCCCATGGACACCACGTGTTCCCTCTTAACACTTAAACAAAATTATCAAATTAAAATATTAACATTCTTATCGATAATATATTCAACCTCCTGTGGTGACCAGCGTGTACAGAAGATCTCCACAGTCCCCATGGACACCGCGTGTTCCTTTTCTAGGGACGTAACCCCGGAAAAGGGGCAGGCAGGCAACCGGTGTGCGGCCATCGACTGCCCGCTGCCTGGACCCGCGAATGGCCATCCTGGCCAGGCCCAGGAGCAGACCGACAGGGAGACCCACTCCTCCCTCCCATCCTTCCCCCCTCTGCACCGGATGCCCATAAATTAATAAGTGTTGGACTAAAATGTAGCCAAAACTTGAGGAGCAGCCCTTTCAGATATTCGAACAGTGGCTGCAACCTCTCACACTCTATGTACACATGGAACACGGAGGTCATATAGGGAGCAGTAGATGAGATTGAAGAGGTGCATGTGAACCTCTGTTTTACCTCGAAGGGCTTCTGGGGTCCCTGGATGGAGGTGAGGGAGGAAGTATAGGGACAGGTGTCACATCTCCTGTGGTTGCAGGGGAAACTGCCTGGGGAGGGCAGAATTTGGCTGGGAAGGTTGAGAGAACCCCCAATGATATAAGACTATTGAATGGTCCTCTCATAAGCTAAGAATGTAGCCCTGACTCCCAACTTACCTCATTGTGGCCCTTACATTTTATTTCATCTAGACATTGTAGCTGTAATGCTATAATGCCCCAACAGTATATTCTGAACTCTGATATTTTCCTTTTTGCGTTCTATTGTACTTGCATATGGCTTGATTGTATTCACGTATGGTATTTCATTGAACAGCATGTAAAAAAAAACGTCTTCACTGTATCTCAGTACACTTGCCCATAATAAATCAATACCAAAGTTCCCATTGCAGACCCATGGAAGGAATTGAAACAGTATCATTCACATGCACATAACTATATACCCCCTTAGCAGCCATCCAAAGTGGTAAACAGATGTTGTTTAAGAATTTTCACCATCATTTTCATTATTCCAAAACAGTTGTAGTAGATACTTATGCAGAAATACATTCACCAAAAACTGCAAATACCAGTGGTTAATATCATTTTAATCAGATGCAAAGTGAATTACAGACATGTGACTTGGTTTCCACAGTGGAGTCTGTTTCCAACATATGTTCCAGTTTTGCCATTATTTTGCATTTGATTTATATTAATTTTCTCATGAAATTGATCAGACATCAAAATTCAAATTTCCTCAGATTTTCATCATTTGAAGTCTTTTGTAAAATAACCTTTTTAATTTCTATTGATATCTCTGGCAGACAAGATTCAATAATTTTACATGCAAAATTTGGGCTGATTGCAGAATCTGGAACAAAAACAGAATCAGGAAGAACAGTTTAAGCAGTATCTGTGGAGCCAAAAGGCATGTTTATGTTTCTGCTCGAGAGCCTGCAACAGGACTGATGGGGAAGTGGCAAGATTGGCTGTATATGGAGTAGTGGGAAACAGGCTGGTAGATAATAAATGCAACCAGAAGGGGAAGGGATGATGGACAATGGAATCAGAGTGAGGAGATTTGCAATTTTTTAGTTTTTGGCTGAAGAGGCAAAGGGCATTTACCTTGCACCTCTTCAAACCTCATCTACTGCATTTGGTTCTCCCGATTGGGCTAATTTTACATGGCGAGGCAAAGTGTAAACTATGTGACCCTTTCACCGAATACTTGCAACACACCCACTATCACCACATCTGCTTATTAGTGCTTCTCTAGTAGTGCTCAATTCTGCCCATGGCTCTGCTCTACTGGTTAAATAGTGCCTCAGTTTTAAAGTACTCCCCCTTGCCTTCAAATCCCACCTTGCCAATGTTTCTGTAGCATCTTTAAGCCATGTCCTCTTTGTAAGACTTTATGCTCCTGTTGTCTCGTTCTTTTGCACATCACAGATATAAACATTTCCATCATTAGTGGCCATGATTCAAACTGCCTATGAAAGAGACTCAGGCACTCTGTATGTTGCTTTGTCTTTTGCTTATTTTTAAACCTGCCTGTTTGACATAGCTTCTGGAATGTCTCTGCGAACTTATCATATTAATACCATTGCCTGGCGCTCTATAATAGATCAGTACCTTTAATTCTGTGAAAGATGAAAGAGGACCAGGATAGCTCACTATACAGTTTATGTAACTTTTAGCACATCTGACAGTTCAACCTGGATTATCCCCCAACAACCTTCACCAACCTCGGCAGATGTGCCATAGAAAGCATTTTATCAGGATGCATCACTGCATGGTTTGGGTACAGCTCCATCTAAGACCGCAACAAATTGCAGAATTGTGAACATAGCCGAGTCCATCACGTAAATCAACCTCCTTTACATTGAATCTATCTATACTTCACACTGCCTCAGCAAGGCCACCAGCATTATTAAGGGCCAGTCTCACCCTAGCCACTCCCTCTTCTCACTTTTCCCATCAACCAAGAGATACAGACGTTTGAAAACGCACACCTCCAGATTCAGGGACAGTGAGTGCCTTCCCAGCTGTTATTAGGCAACTGAATGGACCTCTCGTCAGGCAGAGAGTAGTCTTGACTTCTCAACTACCTCATTGGAGACCTTTGAAATATCCTTAGGCTCTCTTGAATTAAATGTTGAAATCTTTTTCCTTATTCTGTATACTGTGGGTGACATGATTGTAATCATATATAAACTTTTTTATGACTGGTTAGCATGCAACAAAGGCTTTTCACTGTACCTCAGTACATGTAACAATAATAAACTTAGTTAAATTAAACCTGGCAGGCAGAAGTACGCTTGCCCAAACTGTTCTTGCTGCAATATATTAATTCCCGAGCATTAGCTCCTAATAATTTATCTCATACTCAATAGTCAACATCTCTGGTTAATTAGAGGCAGTATTCATCATCAAGCTCAAATTCCAGATCCAAACCAGGTGGTTGCTCTTGTGATGGCCTGCAGGGCAGTAGTCCCAGAGGCCATCACATTCTTCCCAATCACAATATTTGTGAGAGTTTTAAATAGTAAGCGAAAAGGGAACATCTGATTAACTATCTCAGTCATTCATTCTGAACGCACTTAGGCTACTCTTTTTGATTATACAAGTGCAGGTTCTTTATGAACGCGAGCTGCAGAGATTTCGCAAACAAATTTGGTGCACTTCTAGTTGAAATATGATTTCATACATTGGCCTGGAAAATACTGGGGAGTGTCATTAACTCTATGTCAGCATCTAGCCATATTTGTGTCATGAGTTTGGAATTCCTGCACAATTGTGAAGCCTCAAACTAGCTGGCCAAGCTTTGCTGGCAACACCTCAACTGTGCCCTAATGTTGGAATCCATGTGGACTCCAGACAGGGAACAAAAACTTGCTTCAATTCTCCACTGTGGAAATTGTCTGTCAATGCATGCAAAGCACAACTAACCTACTTATTTGAATAGAGTGAAATGATGAGAGGATAAACAAAAGGTGTGTTTGTTGAGTTTATATTAATGCTTAAAATTGTTTAAAAGCTTTTTTTAAAAATAATTAAATATTTAAATTTAAAAATAAATTATTTAATTGATTGTTTAATATTTTGAACGTTTCTAAGTCATCAACATAACTTCATTTACTTTCAGTTGTTATATAGTTTGCAGAACCAATTCTCTCCAAAGAATAGACACAAAGTGTTGGAGTAACTTAGTGGGTCTGTTGTAAAAGGATGGGTGATATTCTGGGTCATAACCCTTCTTCAGATCTCTCTCCAAAGAATGAGTGCTTTTTTAAAACTATTTTGGAGGGACACCTATGGCATGCACAGAATTTGAAATATTTCAACACGTGGCATCATCAATGCTCACACTGGTATTTATAGATTCAACACTACATTGATGTCATCCCAAACATCATATCTATCTATATATATTTAAAACTGTGTGTGTGTGTGTGAGTGTGTGAGTGTGTGTGTCATTTCGCCTTTGAAACCTATCTCCTCGAAAACCAGATGCCAAAACGGGGAAATGTTTACATATTTTGGTAGCGATATTCCTTATGATTTCAGAAATCCACTCCTCTGTAAATTTGGTTAATTATTTCCAGAGATTTTCACTAAAATTGTTCACCAAACTGACGTTTTTTCAAATTATTGCCTCTGGCCAGCTGCTGAAGTCACAATGCCTTTGCTTGTGGCTCAGCCGCCCGCAGCACCCAGCCACGCCCACAGCCCAACAGTTAAAAAAGAAGTCCGCTCACACTTCGGCTCGGGATCTAGAACATTGCGGCGGTGGCCATTATCATCGCGTGGGGCAGCGCGATGGGAACGTTGCCCTGGTGCCCATTACTTCCTCTGGGAGAGGCCGTCTATGGAGACCTGCGATTCCTCTGTTGATCTCCTCCCCCCCTCTCTTTCTCCGTTCCCCCATCCCCCTTCCCCCACCTCTCCTCCCCCTCCTCTCCACCTTCCCCCCTCTCCTCCACCTTCCCCCTCTCCCTCCCCCATCCCCTCCCCTCTCTCCCCCCACTCCCTTCCCACTCTCCCCATTCCTCCCCCTCATTCTCCCCCTCCCATTGCCCCCCCTCCCCCTCCTCTCTTTCCACCTCTGACCCCCCTCCAGCCCCCCTGCCCTCCCCCTCCACCTCCCTCCCCCTACTCTCCCTCACTCCCCCTTTCCCCCCTCCTCTCTCTCCCACTCCCCTCCCCCTCTCTCCCTCACTCCTCTCTCTCCCTCTGCCCCCTCCAGCACCCTCCCCCTCCCCGCCACCTCCAACCCCCTTCCTTTGCCCCCCCCTCCTCTCTCTATCCCCCACCCTTCTGCCTCCCACCACCTTACCCCTTCCTCCTCCCCATCCATCTCCTCCCCTTCTCTTCCCCTACTCTCCCCCACTCTCCCCCCTCTATCTCCCCCTTCTCCCCACTCTCACCCCCTCTCTCCCCCTTCACCCCTCTCTACCCTGCCTCTCTCGCCCCCACTCCCCTCACACTCTCCCCTCACCCACTCATCTCCCCCCCCCTGTGTGTGTGTGGGGGGTGGTTAGTGGTTAGTGTCTGTGTTACGCCGCAGCCCCCCCATATCTAGCTCTCTCTTGAAATTATCCAGAGAACCGGCCTCCACCGTCCTCTGAGGCAGAGAATTCCACAGATTCACAACTCTCTGTGAGAAAAAGTGTTACATCGTCTTCGTTCTAAATGGCTTACCCCTTATTCTTAAACTGTGCCCCCTGGTTCTGGACTCCCCCAACATCGGGAACATGTTTCCTGCCTCTAGCGTGTCCAAACCCTGAACAATCTTATATGTTTCAATAAGATATCCTCTCATCCTTCTAAACTCCTGAGTGTACAAGCCCAGCCGCTCCATTCTCTCAACATATGACAGAATTCTCTCCCGGGAATTAACCTTGTAAACCTACGCTGCACTCCCTCAATAGCAGTAATGTCCGTCCTCAAATTAGGGGACCAAAACTTCACACAATACTCCGGGTGTGGTCTCACTAGGGCCCTATACAACTGCAGAAGACCTCTTTGCCCCTATACTCGACTGCTCTTGTTATAAAGGCCAACATGCCATTCGCTTTCTTCACTGCCTGCTGTACCTGCATGCTTACTTTCATAGACTGATGAACAAGGACCCCCAGATCCCGTTGTACTTCCCCTTTTCCCAACAATGCCATTTAGATAGTAATCTGCCTTCCTGTTTTTGATACCAAAGTGGATAACCTCACATTTATCCACATTAAACTTCATCTGCCATGCATCTGCCCACTCCCCCAACCTGTCCAAGTCACCCTGCATTCTCATAGCATCCTCTCGCAGTTCACACTGCCACCCAGCTTTGTGTTATCTGCAAATTTGCTAATGTTACTTTGAATCCCTTCATTCAAATCATTGATGTATATTGTAAATAGATGCGGTACCAGCACCGAGCCTTGCGGTACCCCACTAGTCACTGCCTGCCATTCAGAAAGGGACCCATTAATCCCTACTCTTTGTTTCCTGTCTGCCAACCAATTTTCTATCAATGTCAGCACTCTACCCCCAATACCATGTGCCCTAATTTTGCAGACTAATCTCCTATGTGGGACCTTATCAAATGCTTTCTGAAAGTCCAGGTACACTACATCCACTGGCTCTCCCTTGTCCATCCTCAAAAAATTCCAGAAGATTAGTCAAACATGATTTCCCCTTCGTAAATCCATGTCGACTCGGACCGATCCTGTTACTGCTATCCAAATGTACGGCTATTTCACCTTTTATAAATGACTCCAACATCTTCCCCACCACCGATGTCGGGCTAACTGGTCTATAAATCTGTTTTCTCTCTCCCGCTTTTCTTAAAAAGTGGGGTAAAAGTAGCTACCCTCCAATCCACAGGAACTGATCCTGAGTCAATAAAACATTGGAAAATTATCACCAATGCACCCACGATATTTAGATGCACTTCCTTACGTACACTGGTATGCAGACCATCAGGCCCTGGGGATTTATCAGCCTTCAGTCCCATCAGTCTACCCAACACCATTTCCTGCCTAATGTGGATTTCCTTCAGTTCCTCCATCACCCCAGATCATCTGGCCACTACTATATCAGAAAGATTGTTTGCGTCCTCCTTAGTGAAGACGGATCCAAAGTACCTGTTCAACTCACCTGCCATTTCCTTGTTCCCCATAATAAATTCACCTTCAAGTCTTCAAGTCCAACTTTGGTCTTAAGCTTTTGAGCTTTTACTATCCTCCCTTATAATATTGGCTTATCTTTGGACCTCATCTTTTCTCCCCGTATTGTCTTTTTAGTTATCTGCAGAAGTGGCAGAGGCAGTACCTATTTACTGTAATTATGGCCTGGATGATTTTTTAATTATATTTTTTTCCCTACAGTTGTCAAAAATGATCCAAACATTCTTTGTCTGCTGCTTGTAATAAATTGCTTCCCAGAGTTAGATGTCATATAAAGATTGACATAATATTTCAAAACAATTCAATCACTTTTACATGATAGATTCAAACAGGTTTGATTTTTTTCCTACAACATCCAACTCAAAAAGTATTTGTGATGTTATTTATTTTGAACATTCACAGTAACAATGTGAGACAAGAACAACAGGGACCTTAATGATCCAAAGGATCAACAGTTATCTTAATAATTCTGTCAAGATTTAAGGATTGAGAAATAATTAGAATCAATAACACTGACAAACCAAGAGAGAATTTAACTGCTGTTTCCCACCAAACTTCCTAAACGTTATTCAGAAGCATAAATGGACAAGCCATTCTATTACTGTAACTACATGAGCAGGCAAAAATGTACTTATCCTGCAATTACTAACTTTTTGATACCCTTTCGCGTCAATATTGCATGACAGAAGTAATAGAATACTTTCTTGTAAGTAAACAGATTCAGCAATATTTAAGAAGCTCCACCCAATTCACAATAAAAAAAACTCTTAATTCCCAGCCATACACCATCCTCAATATTTATTCTCTCTACCTCTGGCCTACTTGGCTATTGTGTACAAGAAGGATTGCAGTTATTCACCGAACATACAATCTATGATGACAAGGTCAACAGGCTGATAAGAATACCACTACTTGCAGGTTCCCTCTAGATCAGGGGTCGGCAACCTTGTTCTGCATAGGGGCCAGGACGCATGTGTGTGAGCAGATGGCGGGTCACATCTATCACGTGTACACATGGGTCCCACCCCCATCCCGCCCCAGATGAGAGGCATCAAATCACGTGTTCACAGAAGGTAAACAAAAATGTTGAGGAAACTCAGCAGATGAGGAAGCCTCATGCAATCCTTGCATGTCTCGCCCTCAGAGTTTCTCCAGCATTTTTGTCTACATTCAATTTTCCCAGCACCTGCAGTTCTTTCTTAAACGTGTTAACAGAAGGTGCATGGCCGTGCCGGCGGCTTTGCGCAAGATGCGGTACAGCCAAAGCTCGGCCATGCGCTTGTGGCGGGTGCTCGGCCGCGTGCTCTGGGCGGACGCTCGGTGGGCCGGATGATAACTGGGAAAAAAATCCATCTGCGGTCCGGATGATTTCGGGTTACGGGCCACATTCGGCCTGGGGGCCGTAGGTTGCCGACCCCTGCTCTAGATCAAACATCATTCTGACTGAAATATATCACTCTACTTGTCACTGTTCTAAATTTTGAAACCCTCTAACCTAGGCCATTGTGAGAGTAAGACGGTTGCCTGACCCACTGCCTCCAGCAATTTGTTTTTTGCTCAAGAATCTGAAGAAAGGACACAACCCGAAATGCCATCTTTCATTTCTAGCCACATATGTTGTCTGGTCCACTGAGTTCTTCTGGCATTTTCTTTTTTTCTCAAGAGTCCAGCATCTGCAATCTGTTGAGTCTCCCATGTGTGACGTCTTTTAAGGGAGGGGGGCATTGCACACCAGCAAACCTACAATAGTTTATGGATGAGAAATACCAAATCCACGGGGAGGGTATTCAATACCAAGACAATCAGAACTACTTCCCTCCGGCAGACGTTACAAGGCCTTCTACGCCCGAACCTCCAGATTCAGGAACAGCTTCATTCCCAGAGCTATAGCGGCTCTGAATCAGCCCTGCTGAGTGCCCCCCACCCCCCCTGGACTGTCTCCCTTGGATGGTCACGTCGCACAGACACATCTGTAATTTAGTCTGTTTGAACTGTTTTGACTATTTTACTGTTCTGTTACAAACCATGTTCTCGGGGTATCTAAATCTAAATTTTATTACTTATGTATGTTATGACATCGGATGGAAGCTGCATACCAAATCTCGTTGCGCTTATGTGCAATGACAATAAAATATATAATTATTATTATTATATCTATCCTCTGTTGCAGCCTTCATTCATCATCACAGCCTCTTGGGAAATTAGCTCTTCATTCACCTGAGGTTACAGAATCAGATTGTTATCTGTTCTGCAGCATTTTCTGCATTTATGTTCTGCACCATACTGGGCTGAATTTGTTTTGTTTTTAATACAGTTCCATTCAATGAAATAGGGCTGATGATACCAAAAAAGTTAAGGGGGTTTTTATAAACTTTACTATATGTCGAATATGCTATTTAAAAATATATGTTCATGTAGGTATGTTGCAAAGCGTACCTGAAGCGTCGTGGAAAATCTGCCGCTGCGGGTGTGAGCGATTTTGGCGCCGTTTAGAGGGGGCGGGTTTAAAACGCGATTTTCTCTAGGCTGTTCAAATCGAAGATGTTCAGCCTAGTTAATTATTAACGAAAAATCGCTGGAAGACCCCGTCGCAAAAGCTATTATTAGTTTTAAAGGCCTCGTAAAATAGTTAGAGTAGTTTAAAAATCAACCTCTAAACCCGCGAACACCAGCAACCGCAGGGTCTCATAAAGCAAATAGCAGAAGGTAGGTTGTATATTTTTACATTAAAAAGGGCTTCTAAAGATCCCTTTATACAAAGTTTAATATTGCGAGTAGCTCATTTTGGGCCCATTATATCCCGCAGTATTTTTCTGGGCATTTGAGGGCACAAATCTACCGCAATGTGAACGTTCTAAACCAGCGCGTTCCACAGGGACCCACTGGAAAGCTGATTTAAATGGGCATTTATTTACAGCAATTGAACACTAAATTCCTTCCATTTGGCCTATAAATTAATGTAAATGAGATTTAAAAATCATGTTTTATTGTGAATTATTTGTGAATATTATTTGGACATTTAGGCTATTTAAAAATGTTAATCATTTATTAAGAAATGGATAGATGTTTAGATCTAGTAATTGAAGTCTGAAATTAGCTACAATTAGGTAACTAACTAATTATATGCTTTAATTTCAGGTCATCCAAGTAAGATTATTTTATATTTGTTTCAGAATGCTTCAATCTATGATAACTGAAAATTTCATTCAGTTCTCTTAATTTTTAAGAAAGTTATGGGCTTTTGACTGTTCACGATCACAGCTTTTTTGTTATGTCCATAGAAAATCAATAGGGAACAAGATGCTCATTTCCCAGTATGAAAATGGCCATAACTTTTTAAATACTTGAGATATGAAAGTGAATTAGGTGTCAAATTAAACTTATTTTTATGCTTTATCTGATAGGATAAATTGCAGACTTGATTTTTAAAATCTCAAAATTTTGTAACATTGCTAGTTCATGCTGAAAATCTTTATTCATGTTTTATAATGGTTTCTAAATCCTTCTGAGTGCCAGAATTACAAACGCAAAGTTTTTTTGTGACCCTCCCCCATTGAAAATGCAAAAGATCTGGAACAGTATAAATAAAAATAATATGTTTTCTAATTATCTGGCAGCATTACAATTAATTGATTCAGAGCCATGTCTTCATAGTAAATGTAGCTGCAAACTAACGTTTTATATCCACCGATTATATCTTAGTTGAAAAGTCTGAAGAAGGGTCGCGACCTGAAACATCACCCATTCCTTCTCTCCAGAGATGCTGCCTGTCCCGCTGAGTTACTCCAGCTTTCTGTGTTTACCTAAGTTGACTCCGTTGGACTGGACATGTCATACCATATCGGTCTCCTAATACAGACATAGTCCGTGGGCCATAGTCCATGCACCCCCCCACCATGACTTGGGTGTCATTTTGTTCATTGGTATCTCTTCCGTCGGAAAAATTATGTTCCCAAGAAAAAAAAACATTTGGACTATGTTTTATTAACCCTTATTTCAAATGTCAAAATTGTGTTTTTCACACTTTGCCCTCTTTCTTGGGGTCTGTGAATTTGGTACTTGCAATTGAGTCTGTTTCTTAGTAAAGATACATTAAAAAATCTAAATTAAGACCATATCATCTTCAACTCTATGAAAATC
Source organism: Amblyraja radiata (assembly GCF_010909765.2). Taxonomy (NCBI): domain Eukaryota; kingdom Metazoa; phylum Chordata; class Chondrichthyes; order Rajiformes; family Rajidae; genus Amblyraja; species Amblyraja radiata. The sequence continues at coordinate 19,861,712 of NC_045964.1, forward strand.
GTCAAGCTCTGCCAGAGGTTTCACAAATTTGTTACGCTGTTGCATCAGTTTGATTGGCTTGACATTGCCGATTCCTTTGAAGGCACTTGTTGAGTCACAGCCTGAGAACGCTTGCAGTCCAAGTAATGCTGAGCAGTATTCTGAGGAGGACTGCTTTGCAAAATGGGTGACATCTATTAGCCTTTGCCTGTTGCCTTCCCTGTGTCAAAGAACACTGTGGTGTCTCAAATGCTGTTTGCATAGTGAAGCAATATTGCTGTCTGGGCTTTTGACTTGTACGTGGTCATATCCTTGCTCTTTAATAATAATAATACATTTTATTTGTGGGCGCCTTTCAAAAGTCTCAAGGACACCTTACAGAATTTAACAAGAGTAAAAAACATATAATCGGAGTAAAATAAATTATAAAGACATCACCAATACACAAATTAAAGACAGAATTCGATCCAAAGACAAAAAAAATCAAAAACACAATGTGAAGAGAGAGCAGCGGCAGCTAAACCGCGCCAGCGTACACTCTCCCTTCCGACAGCTTTGCCACAGTTGCAGTATAGGATGATTCACGAGTCTGTTTCTTCTTGGATTGACTTCAGGGATTGAATCTCAGACTGCAGTGTCTCTTTCCCATTCTGAGAAGTAAGAAGTGTGGTCTCTCCTTCCTTAATGAAGATCACCTTCCTTCCATGTAGCCTCTTTGCCATGTCATGCTCACTCCACACATCAAGAAGAAGTTCAATGAGCTGTTTCTTGTTCTCATCATTGGTCAAGAACTGCTTCCAATCTCTTGTTTTGTTGGTCTTTCCTCCTTTGATTATTCTCTTCTCCGCACACCCACGTCGTGTTCACTTGACTTCACTGAATCTGGTTTGTACATATCGGTACTGAAGACTACATCATTAGATGAGAATGCATTGACGATTTTGATGCCAATCTCTTTGAATTTTGCAGGAATATCTTTAAGATAGTAGAATGCAGCATTACCATCTTCCACTATCAATGTCTTGTTACTGGCAGGAGGTTGTGAGTTGTCTACATCTTTCAATAGGTAGTGTAGGCCCTTGGATTTATCAGACTTTGCAAAGAAGTTGTAAGAGAGTACTGCATAATCTCCCATAGATTGAGTTGACTGCCAGAACTTTGTGCATTGACCATCAGTTGAAAAGCAATATCTCCTTGTTGCTTGTACTCTATAACCTTTCGTTCAGATGTTTTCAGCTTCACTCTTTTCTTTGTTTCTGCCATGGTTTTGAGCTTCAGATTCTTGATGGGCTCGGAGAATGCTGTCTTTTTCTCAAGTCGCTCTCTGATGAACTTCTCTTTCTGTTCTTTCCCTGGGGTGTACCTTAATGACATATTTCTCAACTTCAGCCGGAACATGTGCACCTGAAGAGAGTACATACACCCCAGTCTTGTCATCTACGTCAAAAGGATTCAGGAAGCTCTTTACAGCATCAATGGCTTTCTTTACACATGCCTCACTTTTCCTTATCTCAGTTGGTTGTTGACCTCTGTGTTTGCTTCCACGATTGGTACCAGAAGTCATGTCTGGGAGGCTGAGAGTTGCAAAGAGAAAGTGTACCCTTTCTGTTGAAGTTCGAACCCATCTCTGATAAGCACTGTGATTCTCCAAGATGCCAGAGAGCCCAACACCACTACCACCACCTCGAGATTTGCCATGCTTCATGAGTGGCTCCTCAATCGTTTTGTCAACAGCACATCGGTTTCCTGGTATGAACGACCTAGCGACACTGATAGCACCTCTTTCTAGGAAAGCCAGGGCACCGGGATGCACTCCATCAATGTGTTGAGATCTGCATTGGCCATGACTTCAGCAAGTGCCTGCTTTGTTGGCAATCAGATTAGTTCTTGAAAGATGTCCTTTGATTCCTCTATTATACCGGACAGCATTGCATCTTTTCCAACCATAGACAGGCATTCATCAAGAAGGAGCCTCTCCAGGCACTCCACCATCGTCTTGTGGCAGACTTCTGTCGTAGTTCTTTCCTGTCATAACACCTTTCATAAAACCCGTAGACATGAGTCCCGATTCCATGTGGACATCCTGAAGTCCGGATCCTTCCATTTTCTTTACAAGCATTTTGAAGTATGCACAAATGACATGAAATGTGCCAATGAACACAATGTGTTTCTTGTACTTTGCAGGATGACTCCACTCGAGAGGATCTGCCTTCATGCAGACACCCAAGTCGAATGTTGTAATGACATATTCTTGGCCAACCTCATGACTTGCTTCTTCCGAAGCTCATAAACACTTTTGAACTGTACTAAATTCCGTGATGATCATAGGATAGTAGTCAATTGTGGTCACATTTGAAGGCACCTCACCTGTTGCTGAAACAAATCCAGCCCACGCTGGAAGCTCTTGACCTTTCTCACTACTCGCTTTCCGGAAAAGCATCCATGCCAGATATTTTCTTGTACACTGCTTGAATGCTTCATCCCCATCATCACGCTTCGAGTGCTGCACACGAAAATCTGGATTTGCTTTCCGGTTGACATAGGATGATGGAAGAGGGCCACAGGAAAGACGGCAAAATGTGAAAAAACACAATTTTGACATAGATTGAAATAAGGGGTTAAACAACATAGTCCAAATTAGTTTTTTTCTTGGGTACATCATTTTTCCGACATAAGAGATACCAATGAACAAAATGACACCCAAGAAGTAGGATCATGGGGGGGGGGGGTGCACGGTATGCCTTCTGGCCCACGGACTAAAACTTTATTCTGGGAAGAGACTACCAAGCATAAAAACGAAAAAGATTCAAAGCTGTATTCAAAGCTTTCTTGAAGCAGGGTAATATCCCAACTGGCTTTTGACAACCTCTGGCTCGTGCCCACTCAAAATGGAAAAAAGTTTCAAGATTCAAGAGAGTTTATTGTCATGTGTACCAGATAGGACAATGAAATTCTTGCTTTGCTTCAGCACAACAGAATTATAGAAGGCATGAATACGGAACAGATAAGTGTGTCCATATACCATTGTATAAATATACACACACATGAATAAATAAAGCAGATAAAGTGCAAATAAATAGATAATGGGCTATTAATGTTCAGAGTTTTGTTTGTTTTGAGTTCAATAGCCTGATGGCTGTGGGGAAGAAGCTGTTTCTGAACCTGGACGTTGCAGTCTTCAGGCTCTAAAGGTAGTGGGGAGATGAGTGTGTGGCCAGGATGGTGTGGGTCCTTGATGATGCTGCCAGCCTTTTTGACAGTGGTGTCGTCAGCGACCTTGATGATGGAGTTCGCATTATCACCAGCTACACAGTCATGAGTATAGAGTGAGTACAGCAGGGTGCTGAGCACGCAGCCTTGAGGTGCTCCCGTGCTGATTGTTATCGAGGCTGACACCTTTCCACCAAGTCTGGTCTGTAAATGAGGAAGTCGAGGATCCAATTGCAGAGAGATGCACAGAGACCCAGTTCTGCGAGTTTGTTACCCAGCTTGGAGGGGATGATTGTATTAAATGTCGAGCTGTAATCAATGAATAACAGCCTGACATATGAGTTTTTGTTGTCCAAGTGGTCCAGAGCGGAGTGGAGAGCCAGCGAGATCGCATCCACCGTTGATCTGTTGTGGCGGTAAGCGAACTGCAGTGGGTCCAGGTTTTTGTCGAGGTAGGAGTTGATTTGCGCCATGATCAACCTCTCCAAGCACTTCATCACCACCGCCACTGGTCGATAGTCGTTGAGGCACGTCACCTTGCTCTTCTTGGGCACCGGCATTATTGATGCCCTCTTAAAGCAGATGGGAACCTCAGAAGTGAGAGGTTGAAAATGTCCATAAAAACTCCAGCCAGTTTGTCCGCAACAGGTTTTTAGAACACGACTGGGTATACCATCAGGTCCAGGCGCTTTTCGAGGGATCACTCCTCTGAAGGATTTTCTGATGCCGGCCTCTGTTACTGTGACTGAAATACCATCACAGCGAATGGGGGATCGAGAAGGCACATCAGTGTTCTCCCTATCAAAGCTTGCGTAAAACGCATTGAGCACGTCAAGGAGTGATGCTACGCCGACATACGAGCTACCTCCTGATTTCGTCTTGTAGGAAGTGATTGCATTCAGGCCCCGCCACAGTTGCTGAATATCTGTCTCATCCTCCAGCTTGGAGCAGAAGTCCCTTTTGGCCTTTTTGATGGCCTTACCAAGGTCGTATCTGGACTTCTTGTAGACCACTGTATCATCAGCCATGAATGCCGGGATGCAGTCCTCCACAGATTTCTTTATGAAGTCTGTAACGACTGTGGCGTATTCGTTCAGGTCCGTTACCGAGTCCCTGAACATTGCCCAGTCTACAGACTCCAAACAGTCCTGGAGTTGTTTCATGGCTTGTCTAAAAGACTCCATATCAAACCAGTTTTGCACTCTCAGTAATTAAAAGGGAAACAATTTAGGGGAAAACAATGCCTTTCAATGTATTTCAATAAAGTGAATTGAATGGAGTGGATCATAAAACGTTTCACTAAAGGTGAAGGTAAATGGGGAAGGTTGGTGGATGTGACCATTCTCTAAGGTCACCTCTCACACCCCTTGGAAAGCATCCTAAAGATTCATGATCAGTTCAGGGAAGTGGCATATAGCAACCTCAGCTCACAGAAGCAGAGGGGGCGCTTCTTGTTGGCGTGGTTGCAGTGACCACTGGTTGGTGTTGGAACGGGAAGACACTGCTGCTGGAGGCTCGACTACAGCCAGGTTAACTAGTGCAACCTGCAACATTTGCATGGATTGGCAGCAACCTTGATAGTAGCCAACAGCATTGCATTTGCCAAACTGACCACTACATCATCGATCCAGTGTCAGCAGAACATCGGGCCTTAAAGTGAGACATTTAAGAAATGCATATCTCTCTTTAGGTTAAGATCAGACTTGATATTTTCAGACAGCTGAGATTTGAAAGTTGCAAGATGGCGCTATAGCATGGCAACTCTTTGTTTGCTGTTCAAGAAGAGGATCAAATGTTATCCAGTACAATCGTTTCATTCTTTTACTTGTGTATGATTGTACTCATGGTATGATTTTACTGGATAGCACACAAAACAAAATGTTTCACTGTATCTCAGTACACGTGACAATAATTAACTAAAGCATTAATACGATTTAATTTTGGCTGTTCCACCAGAGGTAAATAGTGCCACCTGGTGTTTCTTTTTTAACAATTGCACGCTTGTAAAGGAAGAAAGTGCTCAGACACACGTTAAAATAAATTGTGTTATAGTGTGTTGTGTTGTAGTATTGAAATGGATGCATTCATTCACTCAGAAAATATGCATGGTCAAACAGAATTTAAAAAGCAAAAAATACTATATAGAGCAGGCAAAGGACCATTTTTTCCCAGCATCACTATCTTAATGGGCTTTAAACACAAGGAGCCTTAAATTTGCAAGACCACCATCTGTTTCCATTTATAATGTATGGATTTCTCTGCAAAGATATTGAGAAGGTTGTAGTGTTACATCAACATGGAACAATTAATTTTCCAGGACACAGAAACAGAGCTGTGTAGAGCTGTGTATATAGCAAAAAAAGTTTTAGTGTACATACGACGCAGGAGCATGGATAGCCTGAAGCTTACCACACAATTTGAAAGGTCATGGCTGATTTAATTGTAACTCTATATTTCCATCCAGCATGCTAAAATTTTACTCCACAAATACTCAAAAGGTCTGTTTCCGCCACCCTTTGATAAGAATTCTAAAGTCTTGTGACTTTAATTGCTTGAACATTCAAGATTTTTACTACTTGATTCTGCATTCACCAGAGATTTTGCATTCTTTTAAATAAAAACATGCAATATTGCGAAAAAAGAAAAAAAAACATTTGACACAAGGAGTTCACCCTATTGTTTATGCTTTATACACACCCAATGAAACACAACACAGTATGTGGCAGAAGCACTGACAAAAATAGTAGATTTTGACAGCAGGGGGAACAATTGACTGAATGCTCAAAATGCAAGAAGGGAACTTCAACCTGACCCTTATTAACCTCCATTGAAGTATATTCAACTGTATTATTTGTTATATACGTTGTTGCCACAGATCATATACCTGAACTCTTGTAGGGATAAAGATCTGAAATATAATACAAAATAGGCTACCTAAAAGGATAGATATTTCCCCCCAAATATCATTACTTAATAAGCAACAAATAAACTTCAATAATACGTGGTGTAGGAAGGAACTGCAGATGCTGGTTTACACCGAGGATAGACACTAAATGTTAGAGTAACTCAACTGGGACAGGCAGCATCTCTGGAGGAGGAATGGGTGACATTTCAAGTCGAGACCCTTGGTATGGTACTTTATTTGTCACTTGTAGCGAGGTACAGTGAAATTCATTTTTGTATCAGGTTCAGTACAAGTATCACTCTGCATAAGCACTTCGGTTCAAACCCACTGGGGTAGAAACGTGTCTTTGTTTGGTGGAGTTAAATGGGTGCCACAGTACGCACTATTCCACTTACAGAAACCTTGGTTGTTCTCCTCTCGGCTTTTTGGCTAAGATCAAGTGTCTATTCTTATTATCACAGAACTAGGACCAAGGACCGATCGGAATTAGAGGTCACGTTGGTGACCAGGAGTCTGACATTTGCTGGCTAAGAGGTGGATCCATGCTGGTTGGGTAACCAACCTAACACCTCATCCAGTCAGAATGGCAGCAGCAAATGGTGCGGGAGGACAGGGAATCGACAATAGTCTGTGAGTGAGCATGAAGGACCTCAGCGAGGGGACTCCCTTCTCACGGGACCTGTTCGTCTGGAAGGTCTTGCTGGAGGCCTGCAAATTTGAGGCCAAGGATATTTACTGCCTCCAGGACTTCCCTGATAACGGATACTTTGATGTCACTTTCAAGTATCCAACGGGATGGCAGCTGATGCAAGATTTCCAGGAGAAGGGGAACGAAGCTCCGCTGTCGCTGCTGAAGGTGCAGCCGATCTTCACCCTCCCCACCCAGAAGGAATGGATGATCACGGTGCACATGTTTAACCCCCATGTGCCCTTCGTGGATGTCCTCATCTTCCTTGCACGTTATGTCGAGGGAGCAAGGAACTGTGCTGATGTGAAGGACTTGTTCGGGATCTAGACGAGCAAGCGGCAAGTCAAGGTGAAGCTGAGGGTGGACTGGAAGGGAGCCATCATCCACCCTCCCTGTCGGAGTTCGCTGTCGGAGGGAACCGAGGTTACATGACCTATGCGGGGCAAATGCAGGAAATGGTGTGCAGGAAATGCAACAAACCTGGGCACGTGGTAGCCCAATACAGTGCAGTTGTCCGCAAGACCCCCGCAGAAAGAGAACAGGGATAAGGACTGCCCGACCACCTCGAGCCCCCAACCGCCGACAGAGACCCCCAGTCCCGTCCAGGAGGGAGAGTCGATGGAAGAGGGAGAACAGCAGGAGGCATGGCAGGTGGTGAAAAGTAAGAAACACCAGAGGGCTCTGCCCAAAGAGCCAAGGCTGGAGGGAACAGGAAAGTCTAAGAAGAGTCCTCTTCCAGACCGATGGCAGCAACCTCTCCTCTTTGGAGGATGAGACGACATCGAGGACCCATTGACGGAGGCAGAGGAAGAAAACGGGTGAGGAGATCGGAAAGGGAAAGGACACGCCTGTTGTCCCCCAGCTCCAGGAGACCGGGAGCAGTGCTGCAGCCAATGGGCCGCAGCTCCGGGAGACTGGGAGCAGTGCAGCGGCCAACGGGCCCCAGATGTGGGAGACCAGAAGCAGTGCAGCGGCCAATAGGCCCCAGCTCCGGGAAACCGGGAGCAATAAATCAGTCACCGTACTCCAGCTACAGGAGACGGAGGGGACGGTGTGCCCAGAAGAGGGTGGAACAAGGAGGGTCCCTACGACAGCTCCAGCTACGCCAGAGGATGCCAGCACCCTGTACCTGAGCCCCGAAACTATGCTGCAATTCACCAAAGCGGTAGGCATGAGAGGACAAGATGACGGTCGGTGACTTTTTAAGGCCAATTGAGCTAAACTGGCATCGCTAAACGTGTGCAATCGAGGACCCGACGACGGAGGCAGAGGAAAAAAACGAGTGAGGGATCAGTGTCCGGATTTGGTGGACCAGTTCCCGTGGGTGCAGCTCGGGATTCGCACCGCACCCAAGGAGGACTTAGCCGCTTCCTCCGCCGAGCTCGTGTACAGCTCGGCCCTGGGGACTTTCTTCCTGCCGTCTGAGGGCGGGTGTACTCTGCCCTGGCGTTGTTGGCGACCCTCAGGGAGTGGGTTAGCTGCAGTTCCCACTTCGCGGCACGGTTTTCCGGCAGTGCACGTGCCATCGGCTCTGCAGCATTGTATCTTTGTTTTCTTTCGCAGGGACGCGCACAGATACCCCTTGCAGCGAGCCTACGAGGGGCCGTTCCGGGTGCTGCGGTCTGGATTCGCCACCTTCACCGGGGACGGAGGAGATTGACTCCGTCGGTCGACTCAAGCCTCCCCACATCGACATTGACAGCCCGGTTGTGCCTGTTTCGCCCGCCCTGGTTGTACCCATTCCTCCCGCCCCGTTACGGTCTCCTGGCCCTGTCACAGGGGTCACAGCTTAAGGATAAGGGGGAAATCCTTTAAAACCGAGATGAGAAGAACTTTTTTCACACAGAGAGTGGTGAATCTCTGGAACTCCCTGCCACAGAGGGTAGTCGAGGCCAGTTCATTGGCTATATTTAAGAGGGAGTTAGATGTGGCCCTTGTGGCTAAGGGGATCAGAGTGATAGAGGATACTGAGTGGATGATCAGCCATGATCATATTGAATGGCGGTGCAGGCTCGAAGGGCCGAATGGCCTACTCCTGCACCTAATTTCTATGTTTCTGTTTCCTCGTTATGCCAGCCCTGCCTCTGCTGACCACGTGTTCTGGTCGCTGTATCCGGGTCCCTGCTCGGCTCCGTACCTCAGGTTCTGGGGGGGGGTCCTGTAGCGGCACCTGCTGGTGTCTTTGGGTAGTCAAGCCCTCGGATTGGCTGCTCCAGTCACGTGGGTGCAGGGAGCGATATTCGCGCGCTTTTTACCGAGTTGTTTCATTCTAGCGCCACACTTGTGGAAGTAACATCGTTTTGTTGGCTGTCTTACCGACCAGAGTTTATTCAGTTTTACTGTTACAAAATAAAACCCATTGAATTCACTCACTGTCTCGACTCGCCAAACCAGACTCTATGAGGAAGGGCAACATCACCCTAATCAGGGCCAGCCTTAAGCCGATTGGGCCCCGCGCTAGAGTAATCCAAAGCTCCGCTCTAGGATCTTTGGAGTAATCTACTCTCGGCTCGGGTAGATCTACCCCGGGTGGAGGAGGAAGAGAGGAGTGGAGAGAGAGTAGGGTGGAGGGGGAAGAAAGGGGTAGATGGGGAGTGTGAGGGGGAATGGAGAAGGGGGAGGTCCCTCACGGTCCCAGGGCAGTGCTCCTGCCCCTCCAGTCGCCGTGCTTCACGCACACAGCCCCGGCTCCACCCCTCTCTCCCCGGGGAGACACAGTGAACAATATAGGGAGGGACGGGCCGGGGTTTGGAGCAACGTTTACAAACCTCGGCCTCAGCTCACATGTGTCCGCCCGGACCCCGGCATCTGCTCCCGCCGCCGGCCCTCTCCTTCCCTTCTTTCTCTACTTCCCTCACTCCCTTCTCTCCTTCCTCCCTTCTCTTCCTCCATTCTTTCTCTCTTTCCCTCCCACACACACACACATAACGCAGACAACTAACACACACACATCACGCACAGGCAACTAACACACACACACACAACTAAGTTAGGATGGGGTAGAAGCCCAAAGGGTAGGATGGGGCTGAAGCCCAAAATTTAATGCCTGGACTGGTTTTTCGCCAATAGTAATTGGTTTGCCAGGATCTAGTTAATTAAATAACTTTTTTTTAAATTTCAGTCACTTAAACAAGTGGTATTGTAACTAGGGTACTTTTCAGAGGTGATCTACACATTTTGTTTGTTACTTGTAGGCTTACATGTATGCAATTTTATATTAAAATGTAGCTTAGATCTGTTTGACCCATTAACTCACATTTTGATTACTTTCCATTCTATCATAGAGATATAGTCTATAATCGACTTTATTTGTATTTCCAGGGGAGGAAATCGTCCCCCCCTGTTTTGAGAGGTAAGTAAGTTTTATTTATATAGCACGTTTTAAGTCAACTCGCATTGACACCAAAGTGCTTCACATAAATTAAATAATAAGTTTCCATACAAACCATAGAAAAAGGTTAATAAAATGAATAAAATGGACACAACACATTATAGAGTTCAACACAAACGTCCCCCCACAGAATCAAAAATTTCCACTGTGGGGAAAGGCACCAGAAAGTTAAGTCCAATTCCTCTGTGAAACACCCGAGGTCGGGGCCCATTTATGGCCTTGCAGCCAGTCCGATGATTTTCAGGGCCCTCTTGCCGTGAAGATGGAACTTCGGCGTCGGGTGAAACATTCCTCAGCGGCTTGGAAAAGTCTGGAGCGGCTGCCTCCTCCCTGGAGACCGGGGCACTCGTAGTCCTCAGGCCGCGCCGGTTGGAGCTCCGACCCTGGCGAACTCGATCCCTGGCTCTGCGGCGCTCCAAATCCAGCACCGCCCGCAGCCCCAGCTCCGCGATGTTGGGAGTCGGCGGCCACAGCGCTCCGGAGCTTACCGCACGGCAACCCAGTAGGCATCGCCTGCTCCGTGTTGGTATCCCAGCGCTGCGCCACCGACACCGAAGCTGTAGTCCCAGCCGGTCCCGACAGGAAACGCCGCTCCATTTATGATGGTAGGCCGCGAGGACGGGGTGAAGAAGCAGCTTGGAGGGATGCTGCCTCTCCGACCAGGTAGGTGACGAAGAAATAAAGTTTCCCCCTCCCCTCCCCCCACATAGAAGACCTCCACTAACATTTTTTAACAGGATTTAAAATAAAATAAAGGTGTAGAGACGGACTGCAGGCAGGCTGCCATACACAGATGGCGCCCACTCCTGCACATCCGCCAGTCTCCCCCCCATTTTTTGTAATCCGGATTTTAAAACCCGGTGAAATCTCCGCTTTCCGCGAGACAGTAGGGGTGGGACTGCTGATCGAGGACGCCGATTGGACAAGAGGGACGTCGGTCAGCAGGCAATGGGGGCAGCACAGACCTGCACCTCATCCACAGCCAGGATCGATCCCGGCTCTGTCGGGAGTCAGACGGGCGCGGTGCCCCCAGGTCCACAGCCAGCGCAGAGAAGCTGCGCAAAACCCAGCTCAACTCTGCGTGCCCCGCCAGGTTAACCTACAGCCCTGCCTGGACTTATGGGAAATATGGCCCAGGTTCACAGCCTGCGAGAAGAAACAGCGCTGGTGTCCCGTCAGACCAGGCAGGGCTGTAGGTTAAACCAGCGAGACCGGCAGAGTTGAGCTGCATTTAGCGCTGGATTGAGCCTCGTGTGTGTGTGAGTGTGCGCATGCGCGCGCGGCCGCCAAGAAATTGTGTCCCCCCTGTCCCCTCCATATTTTGATAGCGATTGTCTATGATTCTACAGACCTTAGCTGGGAACCTGGTGCTCACCAAAATGTGTTCCCAATTGGGCCCCGCACCTCCTAAGGCCGGCCCTGACCATAATCTACAAGCAGAATAGTCATTTCTCGAATAAAGTATAATTTGAAATATTTAAAAAAATAATAATTTAACCTCAGGGTTGCGCCACTTCCAAACCCTGAGCCCGGCGACGTCGTTGCGGAGCACCGCTCCTTCCCTCCTTCGTTTGCAGATTGTCGATCATCCGGCTGCCCCTCCCTTCCCCACCAGAGCGCACCTCCCTGTTCTGAGCCGTGGCTGGGTGGGGGGGGAGAGAAGCGAACCAGGTGGGCGGGAGTTGCCGTCGGGGCAGCGCGAGGGACTTTGCTGTGGAATGTGGCGGCCGATCAGGCGAGTACAGCGGCAGTTACTCGTTGCCAAAGGTGCTCGTTGCAGCGCGCGCTCTGGCGGCGGTTGCTGGCGCAGCGCGCGCGCGGGCGCACATGAGCTGGTAGCCCTCTGCTCTATAATCTTTGCTGGTAGCTGGGCAGCGGCAATGCCAGTCGCGCCTGCGCAGTGCCTGTCCGCCGCCCCCCCGCCCTGACCAAAGATTCTAGAGGAGAACTCCTCTGGCATCTTTGGCCCTGACCGACGAGCGAGGAAGCGCCCGGTTGGGGCAGCGGCTGAGAGGCAGTGTGTTGGGTGGCTTATCTCTACGGGCAAGGTTTGTGTACCTGCCGGTGATGTCAGCCTGTTTGTTCAACCCCTCCGCCAGAGCTGGTTCGGAGAAGTCTCTGGGAACTTGGCATCAATAGAAATTGGTCGCGTTGGTTGTTATTGCAGCTGGTTAAATGCTGGCACCGTTGTCGATCAAAGCCTTGCCTGCGCCGATGCTGTCAGCTTGTCTGGGAGACCGGATGAATGTAACGAGGAACAGAGCTGTCATTTAAAAAAATGTTTCCTACAATTTTGAGGTTTCTTTCAAGATATTGTGAAATGTTGCAAGTCTGCCGGTATTTCTAAGCACAGAGAAAGACTGCGATTCTGAACATCGAGCCTAAACTGTTATAGAAATTGAGCAAATGTCACGATTTTGTTGTGGAACCGAGTTGGTGTCTGAATATTTATCGTGCCATAGTATCAACAATGTGGGCTTCGTCTGCAGGATAGCGATGCAGTTTTATTGAGACTGATGACTGGATTGCCTGGTTGTCCATTTTAAAATGTATGAAATATATAATATTTTGAGCTACTTAACATGCGGAGAGAGAGAACACTTTCAGATCCATGAGCTTGCTTGAATGGGCTTGCACATCTGTAGATTTGTGATGGGGGTATGGATTTTACTCTTGGCCAATTTGCTTCAGTCATGTTAAATTCACGCCCATTAAAAAGACATATTTTGCTGATCAAAGTGATATTTAATAGGGGTTGCACGTAAAAGGTCACTGGGTCATAGGGCTTGACGCACAAAGCCGCTCAATCCATCTGGAGGACATCGCAGCTTCCGGTTTATGTTGTTAATACACGAAACGCGTACTTTCCTACCTGTTACAAACCGCCAAAATGTTGAATTTTTGCGCTGTAAAAAATTGGGAAAATCGGGGTAAGCGTGAGAGACGTACCCAATTTCAGAATTCCGAAAGTGAAGCGAAATGAAGGTAAAGAGAAGCGAGAGCTGAAGGGACAACAACAGCTAAAGTGCTTGGAGGACATTGGCCGTGCAGATATCGAAATGGAAAATATTGGGAATTATCGCGTTTGCTCACTGCATTTCATCAACAGTAAGGCATTATATGTTTTTTCTTGATTCCTTTGGTATCTAAGATCTCAGAAGTGATAAATCTGGCTGTAAATTTTGTTTCAGAGGCGTTTTCTTTTTTAATATAAAAACCCACGAGAACCATGGGCGATTTAAAAATTTTACAGCCAGATTTATCACTTCTGAAACATTTTAGATGCCAAAGGAATCAAGAAAAAACACAAGTAATGCCTTACTGTTGATGAAATGCAGTGAGCAAATGGCCAATGTTTGCCAAGCACTTTGGCTGTTGTTGTCCCTTCAGCTCTCGCTTCTATCTACCGTACTTTCTCCTCACTTTTGGAATTCTGAAGTAGGATAAATGTCTCTCACACTTATCCCGATTTTCATAATTATTTACAGCGCAAAAATTAACCATTTCGGCGGGTTTTAATGGGCCCGCTACACTGGAAACAATGGTCAGTGCTTACCTGCAGTTCATCAGTTCATGGATTATGAAATCATGTTAATTTTTAAGATATTTTAGACAGACTTATTTTGCATACTTCTGTTCTAATTTTGCTGCTTTTGGTTCTTTCAGATCAAGAACAATGGAACTCTGAAGATGCTAGAGTACCATGGGTGGTATAAGATTCCACTATTTTTGTTATGGATGTCTGTTTTCCTCTTTGATTTGGACTTTCCTCCTGTTCATCTATTTCAATTTAAACTGGGAAAAATACACTCAGAACAATGTGCCTTTCCAGGGGAATCCAGGTGTCGCTCAGAATTTCCAGCCTCCAATTACACGTATTCAAAAATGGTTTCCTGAATTTCTGCAGCAAGGTGAGAAGTTTATGAAACCTGTTCACAAAGAATTCAAGAAATTTGAAGAGTCTCTAGACCTGGGTAAGTGGCCTGTGTTGGACAGAGCATTTGTGTACATGTGCAAAGAAATATAATCAAATCACAAACTTTTACCGAATCCCAGTTTTGGTTATCTTAAGGTCATTGGTACTATTCATTATGTAATTGTTCAAACCCATTTATAATTTATTCTTGGGCTTTGTGCATTCAAGTGAAGTGGATTGTGCAAACAGTTTGGGTACTCAATGTTTTTTATTGGACCTTGGAAATTATTGCAGTCGATGGCAATAGATGGCATCTGACTACAATAAAATACGGGACTTTGGTACCCAACCAGTTTACTTTCCGGATTATTGGATGTTATTCCAATGGTGTTTTGCTGAGAACTAAACACAATTTGCAGGAAACATTCATGAGGTCACACTATGTGTGGATAGAGAAATTGTTAATTTTGCAGGTTGCTCTGGGGTTAATATCCCAACATTTCCCAACTTTACCTTTTTAATTCACCTTTTTAAATGCTACATAGTAAAAAGTGAATCCATTGAGTTTCAAGAGAGCGCTGGAACAACAGTTGGCTACACAGTTTTACAGTGGTGGACTTGCTGCCTTACAGCGCCATTGACCCTGGTTTCCTGACTATGGGTGCTGTTTGTACGGAGTTCGCCCTGTGACATGAGTTATTTCCAGGTGATCCGGTTTCCTCCCACATCCCAAAGATGTGCAAGTTTGTATGTTATTTGGCTTCAGTAAATTGAGCTGATGTTTAGGATAGAACTGGGTGGGATGGGATGAGTGAACCAAGGAGTTGTGGAGGGGGTGGTCTCTGTGCAAAGGGGTAGGTAGGGATGGAATTCTCCATCATCAACAATAGAAATTGAGGAAGTGGGATGGCTGTTCAGAAAACAGAAAAGCCAGAAATCTCCAGGACCGGACAATGTTTCCCCCCCTACGCTCAAGCTCTGTGCCAAACAACTGGGACCGATCTACACAGACATTTTCAACCAGTCCCTGCAAACCTGTACTGTCCCTGCCTGCTTCAAAGTCTCCACTATTGTCCCTGTACCCAAAAAGGCAAGGATTACTGGTCTTAATGACTACAGGCCTGTCACACTGACCTCTGTAGTCATGAAGACCCTTGAAAGGCTTGTCCTGGCCAAGCAGAAAATATCGCAAACCCCCTGCTGGACCCTCACCAGTTTGCATATCGGGCCAATAGATCTGTGGATGATGCAGTCAACCTGGGCCTGCACTTCATCCTCCAGCACCTAGACTGCCAAGGGACCTATGCGAGAATCTTGTTTGTTGATTTTTGCTCTGCATTCAACACCATTGTGCCAGAGCTGCTACACTCCAAACTTTCCAAGTTGACTGCCTGAACCCCTCTGTCGGTGGATCACCAGCTTCCTGACAGACAGGACGCAGCTTGTGAGGCTGGGAAAGCACATCTCGGACCCGCAGACCCTCAGCATAGGAGCATCGCAAGGCTGCGTACTCTCCCCTTTCCTCTACTCTCTCTGCACCTCCACTGACTCCTGTGTCAAGCTTCTCAAGTTTGCTGACGACACAACCCTGATTGGACTGATCCAGGATGGGGAGGAATCTGCCTACAGCCAAGAAATGACACAGCTGGCGTCCTGGTGTCATCGCAACAACCTGGAGCTCAATGCTCTTAAGACAGTGGAATTGATTGTGGACTTTAAGAGAGCTCCCCCTCCCCTCAATCCACTTACCATCAACAACACCGCAGTCATATCTGTGGAGTCTTTTAAGTTGCTGGGAACCATAATCTCCAAGGACCTTAACTGGGGGGCCACCATCGACTCCACAGTCAAAAGGCACAACAGAGGATGTACTTCCTGCGGCAGCTGAGGAAGCAAAATCTGCCACAGGCAATGATGGTCCAATTCTATACGGCCATTGTAGAGTCTGTCCTCACCTTCTCCATCATGGTCTGGTTTGGCTCAGCCACCAAGCACGACATCGGAGGCTGCAGCAAATCGTCTGATCAGCTGAGAAGGTTATTGGCTGCAACCTTCCCTCAATTGACGAACTGTACACTGCAAGGGCCAGGAATCAAGCGGGTAAGATCATCTCTGACCCCTCTAACCCTGGCCACAAACTCTTTGAATCACTTTCCTCTGGAAAGCGACTCCGGACTGTCAAAGCTGCCACAGCCAGACATAAAAACAGCTTTTTTCCACGAGTAGTAGCTCTACTCAATAACCAAAAATCTGTAGCCTCCTTTTGCTCTGGTATTTTATTTAATTCACATGTTTAATGTTTTATTATTAATGTTTTATGCGTCTCTCCTAAATGTCACTGTATGTCATGTTGTCACTTGCGAGCGGAGCACCAAGGCAAATTCCTTGTATGTGAATACTTGGCCATTAAACGTATTAATTCATTCAAGATGACTGGTGGTGGGATCATGTTGAAAATGACAAAAATGTTAGAGAATGCTGTGTTGGATATGGATGCTGGTGAGTGAGGTAAGGACCAGGGGAACTTTACCCTTGTTCTACCTGGGGGGATGGAGAGCAAGAGTAGAACTAGGGGATGCAGGAGACACGGGTGAGGAATCCATTTATGACAGCTGGGGAAAAAACTGGTTTACTTAAAAAAAAAAAAAAAGGACATCTCAGTGTCCTAGAATGGAAAGCCTCAACTTGGGAGCAGATATGGCAGGAACGGGGAAATTGGGAGTAGGCGATAGTGTCTTTGCAAGGGATTGGGTGGGGGGGGTGGGGGGGAATGGAGGTTTAATCCAGCTAACCGAGTTGCTGAGTTTATAGTGGATGTCAGTCAATATTCTTTCCTCTGCGATAGAGACAGATCAAAAAAAGGGAAGAGAGGTGTCAGATAATCCAAGTGAATTTGATTGGCAGGGTGGAAGTTAGTGATAAAGGGAATTAAATCAGTGAGTTCTGCATGGGTGCAGTAGGCAGCCCCGTTGTAGTTGTCGATGTCACAGGGAAAGAGTTGGGAGATGGTGTCAGTGTATGGTTGATACACGTAACAAACAAAAAAGGCATGCATGCAAGAGGCTACACTTTTAATTTGAAGAATGTGAGAGAGGAACATTAAGGCCCTGTCCCACCTTCACGACCTAATTCACGACCTCTGCCGAGTTTATCCCTTGACTCGTACTCGCAGCATGGTCGTCACAAGGTCGTAGGTAGGTCGTAGCAGGCCGTGATGCTGGCCATAGGTACTCGTGGCAGCAAGTAGGTCGGGGCGTTTTTTCTAGCCTGATGAAAAATGTCCACGAGTAAAAAAGGTTGTGAATTAGGTCGTGAAAGTGGGACAGACCCTAAAAGAGAAGCAGTTGAAGGCGAGTTATGCCAGGTGGAAGAGAGTATTAGTAGAGGGAACTGATTCTGTTCATTGAAGAACTGGTGGGCTTTGAGACCTTTTTGGTGGTGTATGAAGGTGTGAATGGACTGGACATCCATGGTAAAGATGAAGTAATGGGGGTCTAGGAATTGAAAGTTGACGAGCGTGTGAGGTATCTCGGAAGTGTCAAGAAAGAACAATAATTTAGAAATTTGTGAATTGCATTTTGATATTGGTAGCTAGTCACTGCTTTTAATGCAGTAGAAAGTGGCCTGCTATGATGTAAACACATGCCAGGTAATATCTGGAAAGAGAAACTTAACTTCTCAGGTTGTTGTGGATTAAGCTGTAAACAAGTTATCTGTTTTTTGGTTAACAAAAGATGAGAGAGAGGAGTTAGTCCATGGATGCCATGTCTACATCTGTTCCCACATAATTGCTCTAAAGCCCTCCTGGACAGAGTAAGCATAGTGTTCCATTGGTCATTGCATCCATCCCACTATCTTTGCATTCAACAGATCATGCTTTAGAATTTGCACCACTCTCAACCATCAAATATATCTTCCTGCCACCCTCCTTTCAGCACTCTAGAGGTAGTCCCCTTCATAGCTCCCAAGATCCTTCAGTCCCTAACAACCTTTCACTTCATGGCATGTTCCCATGCAACTGCTGAAGATGCCATGCCTGGCTTTCTCACTGTTCCCTTCCCACCATCCAGGGGCCCAATTGTCCATACTTACTCTGCCATACCTACTTTGGAGAAGCCAAAGTATATTGAGCCTTCACTTTCTGGAGCACCTCATTCAGCCCACAGGCTTCCTTGAGCTTACTATGCATTTCTAATGGTCCATACATTGTCTACTTTGCCTTATGTATTGTTGTAACTAGGCCCAATGTAACTGAGGAATAACACCTCATCTGGGCACATTACAGCCTTGCAAACTCATCGATTTCTATAATTTCAGACATCGCCTCCTTTCTTATTATTTGATGGTCTATTTGTGATATTCATTCAGTTTTTCTCTCCCCGTTAGCATCATTGGACCATTAAGATCACCGGCTCTTCTGGATGACTTTCGTTTGCTTGTACTGTCACTCTCTAACTGTCCGCATTAACCTATCAACTGTGTAACCTTGTTTACAGGTTGTCCCCTGGGCAATCCTAGTTTTGCATTACCTTATCTATATTTTATGCTTTCCATTGTTTCTTCAACACTAACTTGTTTTCTAGTTCTGACAGAGGAACTTTTAACTTTATTTATCTTTCCACGGATACTGAATATTTACAACATTTTCAGTCTTTACTTCAGATTATCTGCATTTCTTCATTCTTTGCAGTAGCTGAATGACAAGAAGTTTCTAGTGGACATCATTTTCAAGAATGTCAAATTAAATTTTGCAGCAAAATTACTGATATGCTAAAAATATTAAATTGCAGAAGTCTAGACAGTTGTATCTGGGTCAGATACAATTATGCAAATATGCAAAAATGTGAAATCAAAATCTTTTTCTATCTTTCTGAGTACATTTTCTTTCAGGAAGAATCTTCAATGAAGCTGATCAAGAAATACGGGACATAGGGTACAAGAAATATGCATTCAACTTGCTCATCAGCAATCGCCTGGGCTATCATCGGGATATACCTGATACCAGAGACCTAAGGCATGTTCAGCACTTTCTTCCTTAACTTGATATGAATGTGTCATAATTTTAATTTCTACATGAAATCTGATTTTTTAATTAAAATGTTTATGCTTCATAAAATTAGAATCGATAACTTTTGCTGTACATATTTGCACATTGTTCTACAGAGGAATTTTCTCCATAATTTTCCCATAATAATGAGATGCCTCTGAATATTAGATATTTGAAGATAGTTCAGTTCAGTTGGCCGATCTGTTGTATTGTAATCTTTGTGGTGAAAAGCCAGATGCAGTGAATAACATGGTTTGATTTTATTGAGGAAGGGCTTTGTGCTGGATGCTGATGAGTTGCTGTTTTGTTTTGTATTTTTGCTTTGTTGTAATTTGTTTTGAAGTGAATTTATATCCATGAGCAATGAGAGAAGTGTTATTTGCATATGAATAAATAGATTACAATAGGAATTATAAATTACTTTAGCTGCATTCAATAAAAGCTTATTGCAAATATTAACAATCTTGCTGTTTTTGCTTGCTAAATCAAGTACAATGTCAAAATAGGTTTGTTTCATTAATAGATGCAGTATCCTATCATCATGCTACAAGAATGTTTAACATGTAAATGTGGGGCTAGCCTATTAGTTAAAATGTTATTTAATTTGAAGATGGCATGATGAAATCTAATGCCTATTGTCGTAATTCTATAGTGTGCAAAATTTACGTCTTATCTGTGTTACCCAACTTGTCCTGAAATACCAGCTAACAAATCTCATTGTATTCCATTGCATAGGGGTAAAGTTGTCTTTGCCTAATGAGTGGAAGGGGTGATAATAAAATTTCAAGTTCATCTTTGTAATGGATCTTTGAAACATATACAATTAAATCAACATTTGATCACGTTGAATTAGCTATTTAATGATATTCCGGAGATGCTGATACATTTGAATGATAGATGATTACATTTTGTAGCAAATAGCAAGAAACCTTATTCGGCGAAATAGTGAAGGTGTATTAGAAAAGTATTATTGTATAATGTTTTATCTTTTTTCTCATAGATGTAAAGAAAAAAAGTACCCCATCAATCTACCATCTGCAAGCATCATTATCTGTTTTTATAACGAAGCATTGTCAACACTGCTTCGAACAATTCATAGCATTCTGGATCGAACTCCTGTGCACTTATTGCGTGAAATTATCCTAGTGGATGACAGGAGTGATTTCAGTAAGGGAATATTATTCTTTTCCCAACTTCACCGAGTTGTGTTCCTAGCATTCTGGTTACTTTCAAGTGATTTATGAAAAAACAAATCTAAATGTTGTGCCCAAGTCTTTATTAATTCCATCGCAGTTAATATGTTTTCTTTCCTTCAGATGAACTTTTATGCTTTCCATTTTTCTTTCAGTTGAATTGAAAGATGAATTGGAGCAATATATTGCTAATAATCATCTAAATGTTAAGCTGATAAGGAATGTAATGCGGGAAGGACTAATACGCAGCAGAATAGTTGGATCATCTCATGCAACAGGTACCAGATTTGGAAAGCAATGGCTTGATATTTGTTTAATGGTACTTTTATTTTTTCCTGAGTTAGTATCAATGAATCAGAATTTGAGTGATTTTACTTCATCTAGCGATTTGCACATTAAGCTGGCGGGAGTGGGCGGATGGATTGAAGGTTAAAGCGCAGAATCTCAAAGAGCGACTGCCCATCAAGGCATCATGTGAATGCATCAATGACATTTGGAAAAACTAGTCACTGGGCATCAAGGATAAAATATAACAGCTGAAGTCAATGTTTGCACAAAAGTGTCGATGATATATCAGTATCTCAGCTCTAGGGCAATGCTGCAAGAATTCTTCATGACAGTGTCATGCAAACATTTTCAGTGAACAACCTTCCAGAAAAGTACATTCACTGCATAATGCACATTTCCACTTAGTTCCTCAAAAAATGCAGCTGTGCATGTATAGAGACCTAGACAATAATCAGGCATGGTCTGATGTATGGCAAACACACGAGTGTCGTGCAAATGGTAGACAATTCCCATCTTCATTACAATTATCAATCTACCTATCGCCATAGCCTTTCCACCAAGTGTATTGGGAGATTGATTAAAAATGCTCTCTACTTGCCTGGGTAATTGGGGCGGATCATTGAAGAAGTTGTGCGCTGTCCAAGAAAAAGCAGCTCTCTTGGATCGCACCATCATTCACCACACTAACTTTTCACTCTCTCCATCA
Organism: Amblyraja radiata; assembly: GCF_010909765.2. Taxonomy (NCBI): domain Eukaryota; kingdom Metazoa; phylum Chordata; class Chondrichthyes; order Rajiformes; family Rajidae; genus Amblyraja; species Amblyraja radiata. The sequence continues at coordinate 19,883,035 of NC_045964.1, forward strand.
CTGTCTCACTGTTACTGCCTCTACAAAAAATGATTTGGAGTTATTCCTCTATGCTGCTCTATTTGTATGTTTTAAATCCAAAACTAGCCAAGAAACAAAGGCAATAGACACATGGAATTACACTACCTTCTGTTCTCCCCAAAATCATTAACCATGCTGACTCTGAAATATATGCTTTTCTTTGTTGTTATTGGGTCTAAATCATGGATCTTCAGACTCAGTGGAACTAGAAATATCTTCACTAGGTTCAAGGAAGAGGATCAAGGGAACCACCTTGTGGACATTAAAGGAATTGGTCTGATTGCTATTGTCATTTTTTGTGGTCAACAAGACCATTTAGAAAAACACAGGAAAGCACAGTACAGGGACAGGCCTTTCGACCCACAATGGAGAAAAAAATCACAGCTTTAATTAAGTTCTAGTGTTCAGAAATAACTTGTTATCCGACTCCCACTTCACACTAAATCGTTTCAGTTTACTTTTGCTTGTAATTGCAGTATAATGTGGATAAATGTGAGGTTATCCATTTTGGTGGCAAAAACAGGAAAGCAGACTATTATCTAAATGGTGGCCGACTAGGAAAAGGAGATGCAGCGAGACCTGGGTGTCATGGTACACCAGTCATTGAAAGTGGGCATGCAGGTGCAGCAGGCAGTGAAGAAAGCGAATGGTATGTTAGCTTTCATAGCAAAAGGATTTGAGTATAGGAGCAGGGAGGTTCTACTGCAGTTGTACAGGGTCTTGGTGAGACCACACCTGGAGTATTGCGTACAGTTTTGGTCTCCAAATCTGAGGAAGGACATTATTGCCATAGAGGGAGTGCAGAGAAGGTTCACCAGACTGATTCCTGGGATGTCAGGACTGTCTTATGAAGAAAGACTGGATAGACTTGGTTTATACTCTCTAGAATTTAGGAGATTGAGAGGGGATCTTATAGAAACTTACAAAATTCTTAAGGGGTTGGACAGGCTAGATGCAGGAAGATTGCTCCCGATGTTGGGGAAGTCCAGGACAAGGGGTCACAGCTTAAGGATAAGGGGGAAATCCTTTAAAACCGAGATGAGAAGAACTTTTTTTCACACAGAGAGTGGTGAATCTCTGGAACTCCCTGCCACAGAGGGTAGTCGAGGCCAGTTCATTGGCTATATTTAAGAGGGAGTTAGATGTGGCCCTTGTGGCTAAGGGGATCAGAGGGTATGGAGAGAAGGCAGGTACGGGATACTGAGTTGGATGATCAGCCATGATCATATTGAATGGCGGTGCAGGCTCGAAGGGCCGAATGGCCTACTCCTGCACCTAATTTCTATGTTTCTAATACTGTAGATCAAGAACCTAGAGATCTATGTCGATCTATAGGGCAATAAATGGGTGAATAACTTAACAACATTACAATCCTAAAGCATATTCAGTACTTTGAGTCTGCTGTGATCATCGTGGTTTCAGCTTTGTGAAGTGCTCTTGAACTGAAGCTTTTAGTTTAGTTTAGAGATACTGGCCCTTCGGCTCACCCAATCCAGGCCAACCAACAATCACCCATACATTAGTTCAATCTCACCTGCAAGGGACAATTTAGAGAGGACCAATTAACTTACAAACCTACACTTTGGGATGTGGGAGGAAACCGGAGCACCCCGGAGGAAACCCAACGCGGTCACAGGGAGAACGTGCAAACTCCGTAGAGACAGCACCCGAGGTTTTGCCTTAGTTTGATAAATGCTATAACTTTTTGTTTTAATTTTGCAGGTGATGTACTGGTGTTCATTGACAGTCACTGTGAAGTCAATGAGATGTGGTTGCAACCGCTTCTGGCTCTAATTAAGGAGGATCGCCACATGGTAGTGTGCCCACTAATCGATATCATCAATGCTGATACACTAAGCTATACTTCATCTCCATTAGTGAAAGGCGGGTTTAATTGGGGACTGCACTTCAAATGGGATCCTGTGCCTGCTTCGTTGCTGAATGGACCTAATGGAGCAACTGAACCATTCAAGTATGAACCTTGATACTTATTTTTCTATGGAGTTATGCATTTGAAGAAATGCATTGTGCTTTAACAGAATGCATGGATAACAGGTATCAAAGGAAGCTTGAAAATAGTCTCGGCTGCATAGGTATAACATTTCAAAGAATGTTCTTGTTCCCATAGATCACCTACAATGGCAGGAGGACTGTTTGCAATGAACCAGGATTACTTCAATAAACTTGGGCAATATGACAGTGGCATGGATATTTGGGGAGGGGAAAACTTGGAAATTTCCTTTAGGGTAATGTTGCTTCTTTTATTCCAAGAATTTTGGCCCACACCTCTATTAGTTACATTACAAATTTATTTGCAAGTGTTGTCACTGCCAGCATCATTGTCATTGCATAATCTATACAAATGATTTCTATTAGGGACGACAGATGGCACAATGGGCTAAGTGTTCGGCTGGCAACCGGAAGGTAGCCGGTTCGAATCCCGCTTGGAGTGCATACTGTCGTTGTGTCCTTGGGCAAGACACGTCACCCACCTTTGCCTGTGTGTGAATGTGTGTGAGTGATTGGTGGTGGTCGGAGGGGCCGTAGGCGCAGTTTGGCAGCCACGCTTCCGTCAGTCTGCCCCAGGGCAGCTGTGGCTACAGAAGTAGCTTACCACCACCGAGTGTGACTGAGGAGTGAATGAATAATGCGATGTAAAGCGCCTTGAGTATTAGAAAGGCGCTATATAAATCCCATCCATTATTATTATTATTATTATTATTAAATAAATTAGCAATCAACCTGTTCCTTGCAGGATATGTATCTCACTGTGTTTTGTTATCAATCTGATCAATAATTATGCCTACCATTAGCAAATGAAAATTAAATTATCATGTATTTATAAAACTGTCTACAGATGCTTTATTCCGTCCATCCCCCACCCCATTATAATTTTCATAAATCTGTTTTTGAGAATCGGTTACTACCAGGTTACATATTTATTCGAACTAAATTGAAAGAATTTTCACCTGTGTGTGACAAAAATACTTAAACTTTTTGGCTCAGATTTGGATGTGTGGTGGGCAGCTGAAAATAGTACCGTGTTCTCGTGTTGGACATATTTTCCGCAAATGGCGTCCATATGGCTCACCAGGGAGAGTCGATACCATGGCTTACAACTCCCTGCGACTTTCCTATGTCTGGATGGACGAATACAAGGTAGGTGTTTTTAAAAAACCAAATTGTTATTCATTAATCTTAGTTTAAGGTAGAAGACATAACACAATACAATTTGTCGATTGCATTATGACACTTTGAAAAATACTTTGCATAAATAGGAGGATGGATATTTGCAGGAAGGGTGGCTAAACCTAAATTGAAAGATACATTTTGAAATGGTCATTGATTCAGACATGAGATGAAGCAGCATTCTCTGCTCTGAGATGAGCCTTTCAGTGTAAGTGTTGGTATCCTGCATCACCAATGATGACAGAACCTGTTATTAATTTTGTTTTCGGATTGGAGTCCTCCGACTAATGCTGTGTCTCAGGGGTCACAGCTGGGCCCAATGGTGTTTGTCATCTACAGTGCCCTCCATAATGTTTCGGACAAAGACCCATCAATTATTTATTTGCCTCTGTACTCCACAATTTGAGATTTGTAATAGAAATAAATCACATGTGGTTAAAGTGCACATTGTCAGATTTTAATAAAGGCCATCTTAATGCATTTTGGTTTCGCCATGTAGAAATTGCAGCAGTGTTTATCCATAGTCCCACCATTTCAGGGCACCATAATGTTTTGGACACAGCAATGTCATGTAAATGAAAGTAGTCATGTTTAGTATTTTGTTGTATATCCTTTGCATGCAATGACTGCTTGAAGTCTGCGATTCATGGACATCACCAATTGCTGAGCGTCTTCTCTGGTGATGCTGTGCCAGGACTGTATTGCAGCCATCTTTAGCTTATGCTTGTTTTGGGGGCTAGTCCCCTTCAGTTTTCTCTTCAGCATATAAAGCGCGTGCTCAATTGGGTTCAGATCGGGCGATTGACTTGGCCACTCAAGAATTGACAATTTTTTAGCTTTGAAAAACTCCTTTGTTGCTTTAGCAGTATGTTTGGGATCATTGGCTTGCTGTAGAATGAACTGCTGGCTAATGAGTTTTGAGGCATTTGTTTGAACTTGAGCAGATAGGATGTGTCTACACACTTCAGAATTAATTATGCTACTACCATCAGCAGTTGTATCATCCATGAAAATAAGTGAGCCAGTACATTCAGCAGCCATACATGCCCAGGCTATAACACCCCCTCCACAGATTAGGTGGTATGCTTTGGATCTTGGGCAGTTCTTTCTCTCCTCCATACTTTGCTATTCTCATCACTCTGATATAAGTTAATCTTCATCTCATCTGTCCCCAAGACCTTTTTCCAGAACTATGGTTGCTCTTTTAAGTACTTCTTGGGAAACTGTATCCTGGCCATCCTATTTTTGGGGCTAACCAGTGGTTGGCATCTTGCAGTGTAGCCTTTGTATTTCTGTTCATGAAGTCTTCTGCGGACAGTGGTCTTTGACAAATCCACTCCTGAAGCGTGTTTCTGATCTGTCAGACAGGTGGTTGGGGATTTTTCTTTATTATAGAGAGAATTCTTCTGTCATCAGCTGTGGAGGTCTTCCTTGGCCTGCCAGTTCCTTTGCGATTAGTAAGCTCACCAGTGCTCTCTTTCTTCTTAATGATATTCCAAACAGTTGATTTTGGTAAGCCTAAGGTTTGGCTGATGTCTCTAACAGTTTTATTCTTGTTTCTCAGACTCATAATGGCTTATTTGACTTTCATTGGCACAACTTGGGTCCTCATGTTGATAAACAGCAATAAACGTTTCCAAATGTGATGGAAAGACTGGAGGAAAGATTAGGTGCTGAGAGCTCGCTTATACCTGCATTAAGGAGGCAATTAAACACACCTGAGCAATTACAAACGCCTTTGAAGCCATGTGTCCCAAACATTATGGTGCCCTGAAATGGGGGGTCTATGTATAAACACAGCTGTAATTTTGACATGGTGAAACCAAAATGGATAACAAAACACCCTTTAATAAAATCTGACAATGTGCACTTTAACCACGTGATTTTTTTCTATTACAAATCTCAAATTGTGGAGTTCAGAGACAAATAAATAAATGATGGGTTTTGTCCCAAACATTATGGAGGGCAGTGTATATCAATGATTTGGATGAGAACATACAAGGCATGATTAGTAAGTTGTTTAGGAAAGCTGTGTCTGAAGAAGGGTCTCGACCCAAAACGTCACCCATTCCTTCTCTCCAGAGATGCTGCCTGTCCCGCTGAGATGCTCTAGTATTTTGTGTCTACCTATGATTAGTAAGTTTGCAGATGACATTAAAGTGGGTGGTATTGTAGATAGTAAAGGTGGTTATCAAAAATTGCAGCAGGTGGTATTGTATATAGTAAAGTTGGTTGTCAAATATTGCAGCAGGATCTTGATCGGTTGGGCAGGTGGGTTGAGGAATGGTTGTTGGAGTTTAATAGGAGAAGGAGAAGTGCAAAGTTTTGTATTTTGGGAAGTCTAACCAGGACAGAAGCTGCAGGGAATGGCAGGGCTCTGCGGGTGTTATAGAGTAGAAGGAACTAGGAGTGCAGATACATGATTCCTTAAAGGAGCATCTTGGGTAAATAAGGTGGTTGAGAAGGCTTTTGGCATATTGCCCTTCATCGGTCAGGTGTTGAATATAGAAGCTCGGAGGTCACGTTACAGTTGTACAAGATATTGGTGAGGCCACATTTAGAGTATTGTGTTCAGTTTTGATCACCCTGTTGTAGGAAAAATGTTGTTAAGCTGTAAAGGGTGCAGACAAGATTTCCAAGGATGTTGCCTGGACTCGAGGGCTTGAGCTATGGGGAGAGGGTGAGCGAGCTAGGATTTTGTTCCTTGGATTGCAGGAGGATGAGGATGATCTTATAGAGGTGGAAATGATCAAGGCAGGTACTATCACAATGTTTAAAAAAAACATTTGGACAGGTACATAGATAAGATAGGTTTCGAGAAACATGGGCCAAATGCAGGCAGGTGGGACTAGTGTAGTTTTGGGCACGTTGGTCAGCGTGGGCAGGTTGGGCCAAAGGGCCTGTTTCCGCCCTGTCTCTAACTAACATTGGATAGGGATGGTCAGGAATAGTGGAGTACTGTTATAGCATGCATCCTTATTTTAATTTTATTGCATTTTTATTTCACCAAGGACTTGTCAATGTTATACCATCAAAACACCTCTCTAGAATTGCATTAACGTGAACCTAGTAACTAAATTTTGAACTGAAGTCCTGTGCTTTTCCAAACATTACTTGCCAACAACAGGGCATCATTAGCTTATAGGGAAACTGTTCGGCAAACATTTTCATGAATGAATGGAGTTCAGCATGAATTGAGAATTTGTATCTGGCAGTTATGAATGGAGTAGTGTTGAACTGTGCTTCACTGATGAATCATACCATTGCACCTTGAACTGCTTTCTAGTCTCTCTGAATTAAATAGAAATCATTCGTCTAATGAAGAAAAACAATCTATCCATTTATGGAGATAGAAATTTGTAAATAAGTAAATAAATAATGAAAATATTAGACCTGAGCTGAGAATAGTCCCTGGATTTTGTTTGTTTGAGGTGATGCAGGAAACCAGAGGATTAAGAGAAAATAAAAATCGATTCATTTAATTTTCCTAAACCTTAAAGACATAATTGAAATATTTTTGCAAAGTTCTTGCAGAGGCAATGAATATATTTTTCCCGTTATTAAGATTTTCCACTGCAGATGTAATCCTTTTTCACCTTGCAGTTGGAGTCAAACCCTTGATGTTCAGAGTTCTTTAGAATGTCTAGTTTTCAAATATTTACAAGATTTTCATGCTTTCAGATTTTGTTTTGCTTTCCAGGTTCAATTTTCAGTGGTACTTTTTAAAGAATCTTGGCATTTAATTTTCTCTGATTTTGGAGCAGAAATAATTCCTGTTTGTATTCTCATTTAAGCAGTGAGTCATTGAAACCTACAGCACCGAACAGACATTTGGCCCACCACCTCCATGTTGACTTATTTGCCTATCTAGACAAATCCCATTTGCCTTCATTAGGCTGGTATTTTCACTGAATCATTTTGAACATTCCAATGTGTCATTTTTTTCACAACTTTGCCCCAGACCACTAGTAATTGGCTTGGGGCTTCAAAACTCAAATTCTAATTTTGACCAGTATTTTGGTGAAGATGGAAGATAAACGCTCTGTTGCTTTGAAGTGTAAAACTTTCTATTTATTTCACAATTATGGGTGTGTCATGTTTACATGACATGTCTCAGAATTTCTTCACGTTATTGTTAATCCTCAATCATTCACTCAAGGGTTAAGAATCTCCAGATGCTGGTTGCATAAGTGATGAAGTGTGATTTATTTGTCATAGTTCTCATAATTGATGAGATATAAAGTGGCTTCCCTGGGGTAAAAAAGCAAGGCAGATGTAACAAATTAGTCATTTTTATATTGAAGGAAAATTATAAATTAAAACTGAAAGTTGCCTTGAATAATTAATAACTTGTAATTAGTAACCTATATTTATAAAATCTTATTGCATGTTTTGATTACTTAATTCTTACTGAAATTTGTGCAGTAATATTGATGCATCTGGATTAGGCGAATTGGGAAGGAAATCTGGAGACAAGTATCTGTCTGGGCTCATTCTAATCCATCTACTGTTACTTAGTACTAATGCATACAATTGTATTGTGCATTTCAGGAACAATTTTTATCCTTGAGACCAGAATTGAGGAAACAAAGTTATGGTGACATCAGTGAACGTTTAGAATTGCGAAAGAAGCTGAACTGTACATCGTTCAAGTGGTATCTAGACAATGTCTACCCAGAAATGGAAGTTAATGGGCCAAATGCAAAAAGTAAAGTTGAACAGGCACTATTTGTTAATAAAAGTCCCAAGCGATCTAAAATATTGCAACAGGGAAGGGTAAGATTCAACAAATGAATTGTATGTGCGCGCATGTTTTTCTTTCAAGTAAATGCATCAAAAGGTGGTTTCCATCTAATATATTAAAATTGAGAGTGTAATTGGGGAAACAGGAAGAATGCTGCTCTATTTGCTTGCGTTTTTTTGCGTTAGGACAATCTTAGGAATATGAAATTACGGGGAAATGCAATTATAATGTTCATAGGGTCACTAGACATGATTCAAAGATATTATAATAGATTTGCAAATATAAAAATGAGGAAATGGAAACTTTTTTCTGTGTATCCCATTTATCATTTGAGTTTTCTTTGTTCTATTTCCATTTGGCCCTTTTCTTTAATTGGCCTGTCCATACTGAAGTTATAAATTAGCATGCAATTGATGAAGAATTTCTTCTTGGCTGCATTCTAGTGGCATTTCAGTTGGTGCCAGTTTGTTTATTATTTTCCTGGTAGTGTCTAAAATTATTGTACACGACTAGAAGTAGTTTTGTTCCAGTACAAGAAACTTTAGGTGTTATGTACTTTAAGAGAATATTTTACTTCTGTTGAAAGCTTACTTATTGGATTGCTAAATCTGATTTATGAAAGTACGCACATGAAGCAAATGAAATCCAACCGAAAATATTCATGGACATTGCAATACATGAAGGATAATTAATTTTCCTTAATCTTTCTTTATGAATTGGAAAGTTGATGTGTATTAATCCAAGAGGAAGAGCCTATGTCTGAAATTGTCTCCATTTGGGATTGATTAATCTTGGTGATTATGGAAGTCACCAACCATACACTACATTTTCTAGAGTTGTATTCAGCATTTGTAGAGCTTTTTCTCAGTCCCTCAAGATGCTAAAATATAATTTCAGTTTTTATTTACTCAGCTCAGGTTTTGATAAATACAAGTTACATGTTTAATTTAAGATCCTTAAAGAATCAATGATACAATTTAGCTGTAAATAACATATCACGGACTCTAAACAGATACCACTGAATAAATTTCAGACTTGGGCTTTGTGCTGTGTAGTACTTTCCTTGTTTAGCTGAGTATATTGTGATTCTACAGAAGGGGCTGTCCCACTGCGGTGACCTAATCCGCGAGTTAAGAAGAGTGTCTTCGACCTTCAAGGTCAAGGGCACTCGCCTGGAAAACCTTGAGCTGGATCGACCGTCTGCGCACAGACACACACACACACACAAACACATCACAAAGGCGGGGGCTAGAGAAAGCGGGGGGAGCGCTGGCTGAAATTCACACCTGCAATGGAGACGAAGGTAAAAGACGTTTGCCACAGTGTACGGTAAGTCCTTTAGTTCTGAAAACTCCAATCAAAATGCCCGGTCAGCGAAGGAGATTGCCTACGGCTGCCCTCGACTGCCTGTAACTAAATAGCGACCCCACTCCACTGCACTACGAGTTAAAAAGAACCATGCCGACCAAATTTTACTCGTGGAAAATTTTTCAACATGCTGAAAATTTTTCCGCGACCTAGCTGAGGCCGTGAGTATTCGGGAACTTCCCTCGAGCATGAAGGGGAGTTCAAGTGACCTCATAGGACCTCCTAGGACCACGTGTCGACCATGCTGCGAGTTTGAGTTGAGTGCAAACTCGTCTAAACTTGCAGATTAGGTCGCCGCGGTGGACAGCCCCTTTAAAGTCTTTTTGTTCTGCATGAGGCTCTAAATTTCTAAATTGAAGGAAATTGGAGCAATATTCAAAATTGGAAATACATTAAAAATTGAAATGTATGTTTATTTTAGCCTTGTAATAATATTAGCCAAGTGTAAAACAGCCCTGTATGATTATGTATTTAGCCTGAAGTACATTTTGGCCTAATCTGCATTCATTTCAGCCCAATTAATTAATTAATTAATTAATTAATCATGCTTGATAAACTGAACATGAAGGTCATTATATGTAATGAAACAATAATTTTAACTGCAAGATGAGGGTTAACAAAATGCAATAAATGATTGGTAACTGCTAGTTTAAAAAGAATACCTCAACGGGACAGGCAGCATCTCTGGAGAGAAGGAATGGGCGACGTTTTGGGTTGAGACCCTTCTTCGTCTTGACCCAAAACGTCGGCCATTCCTTCTCTCCAGATATGCTGCCTGTCCCGCTGAGTTACTCCAGCTTTTTGTGCCTATCTTCGGTTTAAAACAGCATCTGCAGTTCCTTCTTACAGTCTAAAAAGAGTATCTGAAACCATGTTGGAACATTGGAACAATGGTTTTTCAATTGAAGATTGGTTGCACGGCAGATAAGATCTTTTACATTGCATATAAAATAGAATGAGAACACTACTTTCATATATCACTTCAGGGAATATTTAAATTTACAGTATGCATTATGTGTGCTTTTATATATTTGTATTTTTATGTTCCATACAAGCTTGATTAGTGTGAGAAAAATCACTTATGTTATAAGTAGGTGCATTGGCATTTTCCCCTTGAGTGCAAGACAACATTTATAGCCATATCCAAAAGGCAGGGTGAAGTACCAAGAATTTGTTTGCAACGCTGATGTTCATTTGTAAGATTAAATGAATTTAAGATTGCACCAGACTCATGATTACAAATACAATAGAACGATTGCCCCAGAGCAAAAATACATTTATTTCCATTAAATATTAACTATTCATTAAAATATTGCCTGCAACAAACTACCTTGTAACGAATGAACATTGCTAGTTTTGATCTCGGATCAATATTACAAGCAGCATGGTGCATAAGATAAATTAGCTCTATTCATGTATGTTTCTGACTTTGATGTGGTCTGTGAAATAATTCAATACCTTCTGATTAAAATTCTGCAATTTATTAATTGCACTTCTGTAAATAAGTTGTGGTATGAAAGAGGTACTCTTTTTTGCAACAACACTCATCCACTTGAGCTGCTCTAAATGGTTTCACCTATTTTCTTATACCCATATTTGTTTTTTGGGGGGTGATGTCCAAGTGTGCCCTGCCATCAACTACGATGGCTCTGAGAGGCTGGCATCTGACTTGATCAATAGTCTGTCAGGTGAGGGAAGAGTTCAGAGAGAAAGCTGAAGGTGATATTTAAACTGAGGACAGTGTGCTACCAGAGTCATCATTAGAATCTGGAATACTAGGGCTTGTAAGCATAGCCAGGTTTGCGGCCAGAGCCAAGGTCCAGAGTGCTAATGTATTTCAAGGTTCCCTGCAATGCTTCCTCGGTTCACTGGCAAATCTTATATTGCTGCGTAACAGGGTTTTCTTTTACAAACAAAGTGAAATAAAAGCAAGTTGGGATATTAATGGGAGAAACATGTAATAATCTGGAAGATTTGTTGGTTTTGTAGAAATGAAGTCGCATGAAATATTGGAGTTTGAATGCATGAATAAATTTGGACTGGGGCAAAAGTATTTGCCCTTTTAAAGATGTTGCTGAAATTAGATTGCACAGCTTTGTTTAATGCCTCTTCTATGCGTGCAGGAACATGATAGCTTTTGCATTAATTTTTTAAACAAATGGATCTATTAGATTTTCAGAACCATCTCAATTAATACTGATTAGGTGGGCACAGTAATCTAGCTGGCATTGCAGAAGGGGCAATATTTACATAACATCAGCGTTTACTTGAACATAGATTCTACTATACTTAAAAAAATATTAAATAAAAGTGATTATATCGGAGTTTTATCGTGGAGAAAAGTTTACGATTTTCATACACCTTTTAATCTCTGTCTCCTTAGCTGTACAACCTGCAGACAAGTAAATGTCTGGCTGCCCAGAAATATCCTGATCAAAAAGGAGGAAAAGTGGTGGTTAAAAATTGCGATTGGGCAGATTCAAATCAGGTGAGCAACTGCTTTGCTTTTTATATTCACAGATAAGACAGGTAATGGCATTTGTTGATGAGGGATTGGCTGTTGTTAAGTATGACTTTTCTAAAATTCGAAATTACTTTGGAGTAAAATGTTCTCAATATTCAAACTCCAGGCCCTTTTGAGAGAGAATAGTTGGTGTTTCAGGTCATTGACCTTTCAGGCGACTGTAAATAGACATAACAAGTCTTGATAGGTAATGGAAAAAAGGTCATGGAGAGTGGTCTGCAATAGAATGGATAGGAAGACATGGGAGATTGGATGAATTTAAATTACAAAATTCCAGGGGGATGACATTGGGAGGGACAAGAAAAGAAACAAAATGTGATTGTAGAATCAACTGCTGCAGGGAATAGCCAAATCGTGACCTAAAATTGTTAAAGCTATCGAAACCAAAATGTCCCTAGTTACAAGATAGTCTTTTTTCCGTGAACATCTTTATTAGATGAGTGTAGGTAGCCATGAGCTGTGGAGTAAAAAGTCAAAGGGAGAATGGAACAAAGAATTATAGTGACAGAAACTCGGGTTATACTGGTAGAATGAATAACTGTCCAAACTGTTAGGCGTCCCCAGTCTGGAGGGGAGTTCCTTATGTGCAGTAAAGATATACTATATTGAATGAGGTACATCTATGGCGTCACGAGGGAGGACTAGAGGGCTAAGTGTTCGGCTGGCAACCGGAAGGTAGCTGGTTCGAATCCCGCTTGGAGTGCATACTGTCGTTGTGTCCTTGGGCAAGACACTTCACCCACCTTTGCCTGTGTGTGTCCTTGGGCAAGACACTTCATCCACCTTTGCCTGTCTGTATGGAAGTAATTGTGTGAAGCACTTTGGGGTCAATGCAAGTTGACTAAAAATGTGCTATATAAATAAAGACATTATCATTATAGTCCCCGAATGCAATATTACACCACTCACCCATAGGCCCCAATACGCATCACTCCCTGGAGAGGGAGGGAGGGGGGTAGAGAGGGAAGGGGAGGAGAGTAGAGAGGGAGGGGGTTGGTGGTAGAGAGGGAGGGGGTAGACACCCTACCCCATCTCCCTCAATTTCCTCATCCTCCTCCTCACTCCCATTCCCTGCCCCAAGACCTACCCAGGTCGTAGAGCAGGGCCAGGAACTCGGCCTGGTTCTCATACTCGACCCAGCCCTGGCAGTAGACCCAGGCTCGTCCTTGGTTCCAGCGGCAGCCTCCAGCCGTCAGCTCGGCCACCGCCTAGTCTCCAGTTCCCCGTCCCTGACCGCAGGCTCGTCCTTGCTTCCAGCGGCAGCTTCTTTATCGGCCCCAGTCATGGCCCCATCCCAAGCCCCGGGCTCGGCTCTCACTCTCACTCCAGCTCCAGCACCAGGCTTGGCTCCAGCCAGGGCCCGTGGCTCCACCCTCGCCACCGGGTGTCAGTCGTCGGACGCCGGCAGCCGCCGCACGAGCACTGGAGTGTCCCGTCCTGCCTTGCGAGTCCATTGTGACGTCACTCGGGAGTGCTGGAGTACCCCTCCCGGAGTGTCCCGTCCTGCCTTACAAGTCCATTATTATGCCACTTGGGTTTTTTTTCGAAATGGTTGAGTTTTCGGCTGTTTTTTAAACTTTAAACTATTAAAAAGTTGGGAAATATAGGTGGGAATGCGACGGGCAGATAATGTGAGAATGGGAAGGCTGTGGCCTAGCGTTTGGAAGAAAATAGGAATTAACCAGATTGTGCCCAGATGACCCACACCCAGGGCTGGTGCTAGGAATTGCGGGGCCCAATTAGAAAACTGATGGCGGGGCCCCTACCTAGAAAAGTAAAAATTTATGTATGTTTATATCTCGTGTAGTTTCGGGAATTTTAAGGCAAGCTGGTTGGTGATTGGATGCAACCCCCCTAGAGACAGCGTTTGATTGGCCGCCAAATAAATTTGTCAAATCTGTAACAAAAATCGCTGGTCGGTGCGAACTCAGTGGACTATCTGGTTGTATCTCCAAACTAATCTGGTTGTATCTCCAAACTAATCTGGTTGTATCTCCAAACTGATCTGGTTGTATCAACCAGACTATCAGGTGGTATCTCCAAACTAAACAGTATAACATGCAGGTACATTCATTTAAAATTAAATTCAGTGATTATTTCACATGATTTCTCACTGTGTAAAGCTCAATATCTGACCAATTTCTGTTTAACACGTTTGGTCTGCCGTGAGCATTTTTCGTTGCATCTCCCCTTTTCCTAATCGGCCACAATTTAGATAATAGTCTACTTTCCTGTTTTTGCCACCAAAGTGGATAACCTCACATATATCCACATTATATTGCATCTCCCATGCATTTGTCCACTCACCCAGCCTATCCAAGTCACCTTGCAGCCTCCTAGTTTAGAGGGGTTTAAACGGTTTAGAGATGTTTAGAGGGCTTCAGATGGGTTCAGGTGTGTTTACAATTGTTTAGAGGGGAATAGGGGGGGGGGGGGGGGGCTAGAGGGGGTTTAGACGTGTTCAGATGGTCCCAGAGGGGTTTAGAGACGTTATAAGCCCCCCGTGAGAAATTGTAATTCTCTGAAATTGAAGATAGACATAAAGCTGGAGTAACTCAGCAGGACAGGCAGCGCAGCGACTCTGGAGAGAAGACCCTTCTTCAGACCGCACTGAACTCGCGTCGATGAGAGTACTTGTGATTGTCTGAAGAAGGGTCTCGACCAGAAACACAGCCCTCTCCCCAGAGCCGCTGCCCGTCCCGCTGAGCCACCTTCAACTTCAGAGCCAAACAAAAAAACACAGAGTGCTGGAGGAACTCAGCGGGCCAGGCAAATGCTTCACCCGCAGGGTTTCTCCAGCATTTTTGTCTACTGCAAAACGTCAACTATTCCGGGAATGCTGAGGGGACAGGGTGATAGAGAGGGAGTGGGAGAGCTAGAGAGAGACAATATGGGGAGCGGGAGAGAGAGCGCGAGAGAAAGAGGGAGGGAGGGAGTGAGCAAAAGACAGAGACACAACCAAAGATCCGCTATAAGATATTTGGACACAACGTGGGTCGGTAGGTGAATGACAAACCTGCACACCAGGAAGAAGCCCCTTCTCGCGGTCCGGGGCCCTCCCTCATGATGGTGAGTTAAATGAAATTCTCAACGTGTCATCGCTCTACATTCCTCAGTAAATGTAATTGTGTTTTAAACAAGTATTAATGACGCCGCGTGAATTTTATTCAAAGGAACACGGCGTCATTAATACTTGTTCAAAACACTATAACATTTACTGAGGAATGCGGATAGATGCAGATTCATGACTTGCATAACAAGGTGTTAAGTACTTACCGTTAAGAAGTGCTAACAGCACTAGTTAACAAATCGTTTGTGTATGATGGCCGTGCAGCGGTTGTTATACATGTTCGTTTAAAAAAAATCCGGATGGCGAATTAAAAAAATCTTTATTTAACAAAGAGAATTCGTATTTCCGTACGAAATACTGAACATTAGTGCGGGGCCCCGCTTAGGCGCGGGGCCCAATTTGGAGCAATCGGTCAAATCGGCTTAACGCCGGCCCTGCCCACACCCACATACAAGATAAGAGTTTTAGTACGACAGATAGCTAGATGGTAAAAATGTTTAGTTTGAGCCCGTAAACGGAACATCAGTGTGATGAAATAAAATTTACTTTTATTAAGTCAAGATGTCAGATTTACTTGATTTACTGAATGCAGTGACATTCAATAAACATTGTTTTTCTCAGCTGATAAACATGTCAGAAAATCCTAAACTCAAACTTGTTCCGTTTTCTTGATTACCGTACCTTGTAAATGGCTGCTAAGATCATGATTGACAATATATTTTATGTTCCTTTAATCTTGTTGATGATGTTTTTAGGTTTGGATTTACAATGAAGAACATGATCTGATACTGGCCAACCTTCTTTGTTTGGACACATCTGAAGCCCACTTATCAGATTCCCCTCGTCTCATGAAATGTCATGGTAGCGGAGGATCACAGCAGTGGACTTTAGGGGTAAGACTAGTTCCTGACCCAAAGTGTATTTCACATTCTCATCATTGGAAGTATGCACAGACTTATTGCAATCGCATGGCTTCCTTATTTACCTATTAATATGACTGCACTAACTAAAGTAGCACAATATATTTTATTTCTATCAGTGAATGGCAGGTTGCAGATAAGTGGCAGCATGATTTACAGCTTGCTATGGTTTTTGCGGTGGTGCCTGAGAGGACAGGTAGATGTGTTGTTCGGAGTGCCTCTCCAGTGCTATAAGTGTGATGGTCTACCTACAACAGACATCAAAGTATGCAGAAGGGCAAGGACCACTGCTACCTGGTGGACCGTGAGCTTAATTCTGGGGTTTCCAAATTTTCTATCAATCCTATCTTCATACCATTGCCTTCAGCCTCAAACTTTGGAACCGCTTTCTCCACAGAATTAAATTCCTTTTTTTCTTATCCTTTTCCATTCCTAACAATTCACAATCACAGCAGCCTCTGGCACTTTAACCAGTTGGCCTTGAACACCCCCTTGCACCAGATGGTCATTGACTCCCTTCTGCAAACTACACCTGGATAATCTAAGCATACTTAGATTCCTCTTTAACTATGGATTACTGATCAATATCCTTCCCATTCTGGCTGGTCTGTCCTCACTTTTGGAATCTTTTTTTTCCTACGAGATATTTTGAATGTTTTTGTTCAAATCTTAAATTGACATATCCTCTACTCTCTTAACCATAGATAACAATTGGTGCCGCTTCCTGTTTACCTGAACAGAAGATATGTATTACATTTGCTTCCCACTTCCATCCTTCCCTTAGCTTCACTAAATCCTTTCCTGATTTTTCTTTATTTCAAGTCTCTGGGACCAGACTTTATTTTATCCATTAGATGTCACTAAACCTCCACATCCACATTAATTATTTTTTTTGCATTTTACTCCTGGAAGAAATAACTATCTTATGCAAATTTCTCAAGGATTTATTGCTACTTAATAGAAAGAGCTGACCATATCTGTCAAATTCCTGGAACTAGTGTTCTTTTCACGTGCTCTGTATCATTAAGATTCAATTAATAGATTTGTAGCCGCTTCAAGTTTCTTTAAAGCATTTTATTGGTTTTTAACCTTCATGTAGACTTCAACAACATCCCATCTTAACAAAAAAAATGACAACACGTTGGAAAGACTCAGCAAACTTTAAGCGATTAATGTTTTGTAGCTCACCCTCTGTCAGAACTGGGCAAAGTGGACCCAAGCCATTGACTGTTTCTCCTTCCACATACACCACCTGCCCTTCTGAATGTTTATAGCATTTTTAACTTCTGTTTAGGTTTCCAGCATTGCAGTTTTGATTTCCTCTTGGGTCTTAAATTTGGATCTTGTTCAGAGGCAAAGGAGATTAATTTAACTTGGCATCATGTTTAGCATGGACTTTGTGGGCTGAAGGGCCCGGTCCTATGATGTACTGTTCTTTGTTTAATGCTAAAATTTATACTGTAATATTTGTTTCATATTTGTACAGGTAAATAATTCTTTGTATCAGATATCGGCTGGACAGTGCCTAAAAGTGATAGATCCGGACAGTCCTAAAGGATATGTTGCTATGGCGATTTGTGATGGATCCAGATCGCAACAGTGGAAGTTGGGTAATTGATCAAAACTTCAACTGCATTGTGTGGAACAGTTCCGACAACTGCCCAGTTTGATTCCACAGGACTTAATGGCGTGGAAAGCACAGACTGAATTGTGAAAGCGATGCTGAGGTAGTTGAAGGAACCACTTGGTTTTAATTAGGTGAATTGGAATTTTATCAAGGTGTTTTGGCCATTTTTACGTTGGACTCTTTTACCATTATTGCAAGATAAAACTTTAAACTTTGCAAGGAGGGAATAAAAAAGGAACGTGACCATTATTTTGAGGGAAAAAGAACCAAATATTCCGCCCTGTACGATGGTAACTTTGCAGCACATTTAAAATAAGATTCCTCAATGACTTGAGTGTTCAATACACTGCTCTGTCAACAGCATCTTGCAGGCTAGGTGAGATTTGATGCCTCATCTCTGTGAATTGTGGTGATTTCTTATTAGGTGCGGTCAGTAAAGGTGCTGCACTCTGCTGCTCTACTCTGGACCAGACAGGAAAAAATCAGTCCACGTACCAGCTTTTGATTTTCAACTGGAGTGTATAGTTGGAATGTAAGTGTACTTGTGGCAGGATCTGATTTGATTGCAGTAGCTCCTACAGTTGTACAGTCTGTCATAACTCATTTGAGCTTGTATGGAAAATGAATGGCATTTTAATGTGACTGAATGAAAGAAGCTAGCAATCAGAACTGTACCTAAGTGCAGAGAATGGAAAAACATCACATTGACCTGGGATAAGTTAACGTTCTCCACTTATAATGTGACATATTGAATATCTCTCAATTCTTGCTATTTTTAAAGGAACACGTGAATATTGTTTGGCTGACGTATTCAGAGATCATGAAAATGACGGTTTTGTCCTTTTTAACATCATGTTTTAATTGTCAATGTATATAAAGTACTTTAAATCCTAGTTGTATTATGATAATAAAGACAGCTACATTATTTGAAATGTATTTTATATATATATATACAGCTTCAATTTTCAGCCCTTTAAATAGAATAGGTCTTTCCAATGTTACAGTTAGCTCTTCACCAATGCAATATGTGGATATCCTCTTATTCACAACGCTATAATTACAATGAAAATGAGAGGATTTCTTCACGTCACTACTGTCAAAGTCATGTTTTTAAGGCGAACATACGATACCTTGCTGCTGTGATGCCACAAAACTTACCAGAGGAAATGTACTTTATATAAGCCAAAAATAATTGAATGGATTTCAAAATTATCCATGTACAAACTTGATTCTTTTGCCCCATTTGTTGATTGGTCGTATGCAGAGAGATGTAATCTAGAGGCAAATAGCTCAACAGATATTGGCTCTGGTAGTTTTAGAATTTGAATTAAGTGTAAATAAGGAAATTAGAAATTGAAAAAAAGGATTTGAACAGCAAACACAATCTTGAAGTGGTTAGATCAACTGGATCAAAAATATCAAACCATTTAATACAAGTACGTTTTGAATGTTTGTACAAAATGGCTGTTGAGTGGACATGATTCATTTGGTAGGAATCTTTGTTGTAAGTGTGATTGAAATGGTTAGAAATTAGACTTAAGCGAATGTTGATGTTTTAAATGGGCACGGCATAGAGTGGTAACTCATGGTCCAATCATCTAATAAAAATCACAAATTGGGACATTCTTGCTTTAAGAAATATTATGATTTTCCTCCAATGTAATTATGTAAAAATATAGTTTGCACATAATACACATGGCAGCTGCCACATCATTCATATGCCGACCCTTGCTGTGTGATCAGGATGCTTAAAGCAATTTACAGCTGGCACGAAAAGGGTAGCAATACAAATTGAGAGCAACTGTCTGTAGGACAGACTAAATCAATGATCCCGATTGCATGTTTAACCAGTAAACTATTCTACAGCGAGAACGTTGGTTCCCAAATGTCTCTTTTGATAAAGTATTTACGCACCAGTAATTTGCTTAATTAAGTTCAATTGGAGTTTCACCAAGATCACATCGGTCAACCTCATTACAGCTTTATTTCAGTAGTGAGATGAGAAACTTGTTGTCAATATTTAGCCCTTTAAGCAACAGGAGAATGGGGTTGAGAGGGGGGAAAATAAAAGATCAGCATGATTGAATGACAAAGTAGACTCTGGGCTAAATGGCCTAATTCTGTTCCAATGGCTTAGGGTCTATCCCTATTGAATAGGTGGAGGAAAACTTACCTTTAAGTAATATGGCCAATCTATTCTTGAAGTAATGATTAAGTGAATAATTGGCTCAGATTTCCCCAAGGATGTGGCTGGAGGAAAATAAACCAATTTATATTACAATGCAGCTTAAATTAGAGGCAGAAATCTTGCACCAATTAGGAATTGCTTTATTATAAAATTGTGTTCATTTATCATAATTTCAAATACTGTTTTGTTTCAGATACAGTACACTGTGGAGAAAAATCACGTAGGCTTCTGTCATCTTTATTTAAACATCAACTACATTATTTACAAGGTTTATGTATACATACACATAAGCACCCATCCTCTTTGATATATGTTTTGTGATGGTTGTTCCTTTGATACAGAGGGGAGGGGTTTAAATTGCACAGCCTGTGAGGAAACAGTTAACTGTATCCAGTCATTTTGCAATTCAGTCCAGCAAAACTACAGCCGAACCCACTTAACTTTATCTTAAAATTTCTTTCCCTGAATATACAGAAATTAAAGATTATATAACAAAAGTTCACAGTAATAAATATCAAAAAATTATACAACTGTTTACATGTTCTATTGAAACAAAAAGGACATTTCAAGTCGAAAAAAAAGGAGAGAAAGTGAGATTGTAGCATGACATGGGTTGATGATTAAAGTTCTCATCCTGAAAGGCATTTTAAAATATAATGGCATTTATATAAATAAAAAGCTCTGAGTAACCTCAGAATGTTTAGTGCATTGTTGTTAATTAGTGCAGTTGTTTTTAACACAGTCATGACTCAAGGAATGAGACAGTAGTGAAATGATCAAACTAAATAGTATTTTTGTATGGTCAACAGAAGTATAATCTATCAGTAACTTCAAAAAAGTTTAAAGAGTTTAAACATGCACTGTATGAAACTATGGCATTCAGTATTGGCAAATAAATAAAAACAGACAAAATACTTAACAAAATCTACTTACAACTTAGAACGTGTCCTTTAAAGCATATGAGATGCATAGAATTTTTTTAATGTTTATTTAAAAAAAAGACAAATTATAATGTTAAATTGGAGCCCTGCATCCATGCAGGACACATTTTCACCTCAAATTTCACCTCATTTGAGATCTGACAAAGCAAAATCCTTGAAAGCTTTTGACTGCAAGGAATTAAATTCTGGATTATCTTTCCCACCTCCATCTTTTGCAGTAATGCAGTTGGACCACAGGAAGGCAGGGTGAGATTTACTCTGGTCTCCATCACGCACAAGTATTTCAAACTTCAGCTCCGAGTTCTAGGACCCCGGTCTCAATGATAGGAACATACTTGTCTTCAATCTGAACCAACAGGATAGTCTTGTCTATATGGGATCTGCTACTGGGCTCTCTGCTGCAAGGCACCCAACGGTGAATCACCTGAGTATAGAGAAGGAAGTATTCAATTAAAAAATATGAAATAGCAAAGAACTTATAATAAAAATACTAATTCTGTGCAATATTTAATAATCTATTTAAGGCTATTAATTTAGCATACATTGTTTAGTTTTTCCTACTTTATGTTGCATTTTTATTAATAATCACAGAACTGAGCCCACTGAAGTCAATTATCAGAAAGCCAAAGCAACACTTTCCTCCTTGCAATGTTTCCCTATTGCAGCATTAAGACTGAAGATCTAGAACAAGACAGCCTCTCTGGCTTTTCAACATGATTGTCTAATCGACTGGGAAATATGGAAGTACTTATTTGTCTGATACTGGTCCTCTCTGGGTTATGGCCAACCCCCGTAAATATGAGCAAGTATTTGGTCGACCATAGGATGGAAGGGGGTGGATTTGGTGGGTGCTATGCGGCTGCAAGCATCTTCTGCCAGAGAGATTTCACACTCCTCCTCCCACTCCCATCCCACCCCTCCACCGCAACAACTGGAGGCTGGGTTGTACCGAGCAGACATGAGTCAATGAGGCTGGCGAGTGACTGCTCTGTTTGCACCTCCTCGCTCTGATCCTCTCCCACACATTGTTTTAGTTCATTTCCAGCTTATAGTTCTCAGGAACAGAACCTTTTTGTAACTTGCATGGTTCGAAGAGCCAGCATAATATGCCCCTTTCAGCAAAAGAAGTATTGAAACTACCCATTTTATTATGACATGAAATGACGTCTAATGAGTCTATCCTGGCTCTGAAAACAATCTTATTCCCCCACTGATTTTCTTGCAATCCATTCTCTCCAAATTCCACCTTCCTCCACAAATTAACCAAGCAGGTATAATTTACAATTGTCAATTAAACTACCTATCAACCAGCATGTCTTTAAGATGCAGAAGGAAATCAGTGGCACAGATGTGCAACTGGTAGAGCTGCTGCCTCACAGCGGCAGAAACCTGGCTTGGTCCTGATCTCTGCTACTGTGTGTAGAATTTGCACGTTAACCCTGTGATCACATGGGCTTCCTCCTGGTGCTCTGGTTTCCTCCCACACTCCAAAGGCATGTGGGTTTGTAAGTTAATTGCTGTATAAAAGTGGGATAAAATAAAACCTGTGTGAACAGATGATTAATAGATGTTGTGGGCTTGGTAGGCCAAAGGACCCATTTCCATTTGTATCTCTAAACTAAAACACCAAGGGGAAAATCTATATCTCCAGGTGGTAATAGCTATGATGTTATTTGAAGTTCTGAAAATTAGCTCATAAACAACCTTGGTTTTCTCTCCTACCCTTGTATGAAAGATTGCCCCGGCCAACAGATGTTGCCATCTGGCAAATCTGCTTATTTTAAGATGATTCAGGAGAAGGAATTCAGGAAATAGCATCAGCTCAGCATCCTCTTAAGGTTATACAGGCACCCCAAAATAGGTGCAGTCACAAAACAATGTTTTTGACAATGACACAGATTTTGCACCCACTTTCACCGTCTTATTTTTGGAAATTACGATGTCTTCAGACTAATTTGACTTCTACTGTGCATCAAAACATTGTTGGATGGAGAGAAACCTTTTCAGTCTTGTATGTCATTGTATGATTTTTTTTTGTACAGCTGAGCTGTTGTCTCATCTGTTTTACAGTATGATTGCACAATTGATATGTAAGTAAGTAATATGTACGTTCAGAGAGAAAAAAACATGAACTGTTTTGCTCATCATTGTGTTGCAGCTAATTTGCACCATGCAATGTCTTCTGTGTACGTGTTATGGAGGTTAGCATGTATTTGTCCAGTAATTTTTGAATTAATGCAGGATCAGCATGCGAGTTGAAGAGGGAGAAATTCTAACACAGCATCAATCTGAAAAATCCCTATAGTGCAAATTGTAACAAAAAGGACTGCAGTGTGCTGTTTTTCAATAAAAAAAAGATTAGGTCTCAGTGCTGTTAATGTTGATGAGGCATTTCTGTATTGCATAAACTGCAGTTTTCTCTTGTTTATCGGATTCCTTGCAACATCTGAGGGTAGAAACACACATATGACTCAAAGTTTAAGGCAGGGGTGTGTGATTCAAAATTCAAAGAATGGGCACAAAAAGCATAACGGCAATGTATACAGTTTCAGAAAATGGCGAGTTTATGAGCTTCCAAAATTTAAAGTCAAAGTATGGTCTCGAAAACAAAGATTTTTTTTAGATACTTGCAATTAAGAGACTACTTTATAAAAGAGATAAGGCCAGAACTAGATGAAACTTCAAATAATGTGATTGTGGATGCATACAAACAGAAGGGGTCTCGGGTCATCTCTGCTTTCTACCAAGCTCTGGTGGAAAGCGGGGGAGAATCAACGCTCTACATAAAAACAAAATGGGAAGCAGAATTAAAGATTCAAATAACAAGAAGAATGGTATCAAATGTGTGAAACACAATGTTCATCCACAAGCTCACAAGTATGGAGAGAATTTTGCTGGAAGAATCTATCTCGCTTTTTTATAACACCCAAAATAAAAAGCAGACAACTTGCTGTCCAACAACACTGTTGGAGGCTGTGTGGGAGTACGGAGGCAGACCACTCGCATATTTTCTGGAACTGTGTAAAGATAAGGCCATACTGGGAAAATGTTAATGCAGCTGTAAATAATATCTTGGGTTATAAAATCCCAAATACTTGCCCTGTGATGTATCTGGGGCGTATTAAAGATAGTGTAAAAATAGAAGATACATATTTGATTAAAGTTTTGCTTGCAGCAAGTAAGAAGGCCATTACCAGGCAGTGGCTTAATGAAAAAAGTCCAAAACAGGAACAGTGGTTAGAAATTGTGCGAAACATCTTTAATATGGTGAAATTGACATATTCCTTGAGAGTCAAGGAGAATTCATTTGAGAAGATCTGGGAAAAATGGACTGTTTATTTGAGCCATGACACCAATTAGATAAATGCCGAGCTAGATATGGGAAGATTGCGTTATATAGAATTAGATGGTATGTTTGTATGAATGTTGAATTATCTCCAGATAACTAATCAATGTAATGGTTTTTCTTTTTTTAATTTGGTAAGTGAACCACACGGTCTTATTCCAATTTTTTTTTTTTTCCCTTTTTTTTTTCCCCCCCCCCCATCTACTTATTTTTTTATTTTGATTGGTGTTTTTCTTACTTTGTTTTATTTATGGTGTTGCACTGTTTTGAAAATATCTCTTAAAAATCAATAAATATTTAAGTGAAAAAAAAAAAGAAACACACAATGCTACAGCTCAGTGGTAAAAAATATCTCGGAATCACAAGGTGGCTTTCAAACCCTGTTCTGGAGATTTTTTTTAGGATGACACTTAAATGCAATATTGAGGGAATAGGGAGATTATTCCAGAAGTAAAGAACTGGTCTGCACACACTAGAAGAATAAAGGATTACTATTTTGAGAGGGCTTAACAGGATAGATTTCAGGTGGCTGTTTCTTCTAGCTAGAAAGCCATGAAATAATTGGCTTCACTTCAGTACAAAGGGTGGTCTATTCAGAACTAAAATGAGGAGACATTTATTTACCACAAGGGGTGCATATTTTGGAATTCTCTACCATAGCAAGTTGTTGATATTCAGCATTTTTGTATGGTTGAAATTGCTAGATTTATGGACACCAAGGGAATCAGATGGGAAAGTGGACCAGAAAGCGGATCAGCCTTGATCTTACTGAAAGTTGCAGCAGCCTCCAAAATTAAGTAGCCTTTACCTGCTATTTCTTGCCTCTTAAATGTTTATCGTTTCTACATATTTCAACAATTTAAAGCCACTGCAATCTAGTACCTCATGACATGCAGAATGCATTCCCAGAAACAATGTGCCTCTGGAGCCAGCACAAGGGGTTATTATTGTAGGTATTTGAATATAGTGTGAACCCCACCCTCAATTTGTGGTCCCACAACAATAAATCAGTTACAGTTTGATATTGTGAGGCCGACTTGCACTTGGTCTATGTTCTGCATGCCAGAAACATTCTGCACATTCCCGCCCTCCCCACAAATCTAATGTGCTTGATATGGTCTCTCTTGTCCATTGAGCTTGCTACCATGGAGAAATTACAAGATACTATCACAATTTAAAAAAAAATTGTTTTCCAAACCTCTGGAAAGTCACAGCTAATGTGTTCAATACTGTTAGCTACTCACTTTTATACATCCTCGTAGCCACTTCCAACTTTTTTATATTCCTTACTGCTTTGTTGTCATGTTTCTCTCTCACTCTATCTCTCTCTTTTTTGCGCAAGTACGTTTTCATTGCCGGGAAATACGGTAATCACTTTGCCAGAACAATTTTAATTTTTCAATACAATGTAACTGAAAATATAAATACTTATTGAATATTTGCTATTATCTACTTCAAATGTCTCATTCAAATTCCAAATCAATATCAATAAACTCACGTAGATATTAATGACATTGATATTAAATTCAAGATGCCATAGAAAACAGAATAAATCACAGGAACAGGCCCTTCAGCTCATGATGTGCATGCTGAGTGCGATGCCAATTAAACTAATCCATAAACATGATCCAACATCTCCTCCATACTCATGTGTTTGTCTAAAAGCCTCTTAAATGCCACTATTGTACCTGCCTCCACTAACACCGCTGGCAGCCATTCCAGGCATTGAACCACAAAAATCCTGAACCTCCTTTAAATGTTCTCCCTTTCACATTAAAGTTACACCCTGTGGTCTTCGACAGCTCCACCCTGGGAATAATACTTCGATTAGTTCTCTCCTCCAAAGCTCCAGAGAAAACAATTTGTTTGGCCAACCTCTCCTTGCAGCTGAGTACGCCATTCACAGGCTCAATGTAAAATGATATCATATTATTACATTTTCCTGGAGAATTTGTCACTGTGATGCTAATTACTCCAATCTCATAACCCAATACAAGATTTAAAATAGCTGCTCTTCAACTTGTTCTAAAGTGAATTGTTCTAAAAAAGTCTCAAATATTTTTATTATCAATTGTCATATTCTCATTTGGATATACTAGTATTTCAGCCTCTCTGCAAAGACGCACACTTTAACAACCTCGCTCTCCTGTTCTGCACCAAATCTCTCACTAATATTCACTCTAGCCTTTGGGTGCCCTACAATGAGCCATACTAAACAGCTGAACTTGTACTTTTGATTATATTGATGGACATGGCAACTTACATATCCTTCCATGCCCTCCCGAGGACTCCAGTCTTTCCAACTGATTCGACCAGCTCGCACTCTGATTGCTTCATCTGGCCAGTGCAGTTCTCTCCTCTTGGACATATTGATGGCTTCCATGATTTGGCCAGTATCAATGATCTGCAAATATCCATGACAGAAAAAGCACCAACGTCAATTGGGAAATTATTTTGCACAATGCTCTACCATTTGAATAGAAAAATTATTTGTGGAATCCATTTCCAAAATTTCTATACCATATTCAGCATTTCCAAATTGCAGACTTATTAGGATCTGCCATTATAAGGGGCCTCATAAATAGCATCCAGGATAAATTGAATACCTTTGCATGAGTATTTATTTTGATGTTGATTCTATGGGAGGGAAAGTTTGAGTTCTTGCTCTGGTTTCGACCTGTCACCACAGATGTGATGGATGAAGCACTGCCTGAGCTCTTTATTAGTGTTTACTTTGATCACTGAAAGTTCCACAGCATACTGTGCTCTAGATCATTAAGAGAATGGCCAACAACTACAGCACAGGATGGAGCTCAGCATCTCTGAGCTATGCAATTATGATTTGCAACGTTAGAAATTCAAATCAATTTATTTTAAATTGAAACAATTTAAGTGCCAATCAGATTTAAACTTAACAAAATCTACAATTCACAAGTAGTTTTCATTAAATTCAACAATATTTAAAATTTTCACGTATGCAACGGTTACCTTGGACTAAATACTGCATACTTGTGACATATTTTATCTCACAACGGACTAACTCACAGGAAAACCTGAATGTTCAGCTATCCATGGGACACAAGAGAAGCCCATAGACATGCTGTTAGGCTTAACTTGCAATGATCTGAAGGATGGATCTGTTCATAATCAGAAACATACGTGGATAGATAGTATAAAACTTCCAAATCACAATCGCCTTCACCCAAGAATTCAGTCTATTTGCTGTTTCATGCACAGCAGCTGCAAAAAAATCATAGTGAGAACTACATTGGCTGGGTTGCAGTGGAAAGTGACAGTCATATAATTATGCAGCACAGAAAGGAGACCTACGGCTCCATAGATGTTGCTGCACCCGCTGAGTTTCTCCAGCATTTTTGTGTACCTACAGCTGTCTATGCCAAACATCAACCTCCCTTTACACTAATCCAAAATTAATCTTTTTTAAAAATTTTCTCCTCCCTAACGAGGGACAATTTAAATGGCCAGTTAACCTTGTACCAGTTCCAAAAAAAACAAACCCATCCACCCTGAATGACTTCAGGCCAGTGGCACTCACGCCAGTTGCCATGAAGTGTCTAGAAAAACTGGTTCTCACACACATCAACCACATGGTCCCGGGCACGATCGACCCCCTCCAGTTCGCCTACCGCCCCAACCGCTCAGTGGACGACGCAGTGGCCATTGCTCTACACCACATCCTGCAACACCTGGACAGCAGAGGAACATACGTCAGAACGCTGTTCCTGGATTATAGCTCGGCCTTTAACACCATTCGCCCGGGCAGGCTGACTGAGAAGCTGACAGACCTCGGCGTCCCGACTCCCACCTGCAACTGGATCTTAGATTTCCTGACTGAAAGACCACAGGTGGTGAGGATGGGAAGGAGGGTGTCTGCAGAGCTCACCGTCAGCACAGGATCACCACAAGGCTGCTGTCTCAGTCCCAAACTTTTCACCCTGTACACACACGACTGTGTCTCCACCCAGGAAAACACCATCATTATTAAGTATGCGGATGATACCACCATCCTGGGCCTCATCAAGGGGGGGCACGAGTCGGGCTACAGGAGTCTGGTGAACGACATTCTTGCCTATGGTGAGGTGAACGACCTAAGCCTCAACACAGACAAGACAAAAGAAATAATAATGGACTTCAGAAAAAATCCGCCCCCCCTGCAGCCCCTCATCATCAAGGGGACTGTGGTGGAGAGGGCTGACAGTTACAGGTACCTGGGACTACAAATAACATCAGATCTGAACTGGACTTTGAACACTGCAGCCACAGTGAAAAAAGCCCAGCAGAGACTGTACTTCATCAGGCTGCTCAGAAAAGCTGGTCTGCACTGTCGCCCTCTCACCCAGGTCTACAAAGGACTGGTAGAGAGCATCCTCACCACAGGCATCACGGTGTGGTATGGAAACACCACACAGATAGAGAGGAAGGCTCTGCAAAGAGTCATAAAGACTGCAGAGAGGATCATCAGAACTGAACTCCCCTCCATGGACACAATCTACACACAGCGCTGTCAAAAAAGAGCAGGGAGAATCATTAGAGACACACTACATCCAGCTCACTCCCTGCTCAAACACAAAAACTGCACATACAACCTCAGGCACAGACGAGCGGACAGTATCGCCACAAATAGAACACGCTTTTTTAAGAGCTTCTTCCCTGCAACAGTGAGACTCTTGGCCAAAACACAACAAAATGAACTGATGTCCTGATATAGTGTTTGTGCAAGTTACAATGCTCTATGTGTCTTCTGTGTGTCTTTTTAAATTTTTTTAAATTTTTTGATTTTTAATTTTAATTTTGAACTTAACTTGACTCTCTGAATAGCCGCACAAGAGTTCCAATGTGTGTAAGCACAAATGGCAAATAAAGTTTTTGACCTTTGACCTTGACCTTATAACTTGTACATCTTTGGCATGTGAGAGGAAACCAGAGCAACTGAAGGGATCCAACAGTTACACAAACAGCATCCGCGGTCAGAAGTTGAAACAAGGAACTGCAGATGCTGATTTACAAAGAAAGTTCTGGAGTAACATCAAGTCAGACAGCATCTCTGGAGAACATGGATAGGTGACGTTTTGGGTGGGGTCCCTTCTTCAGACTAATTGTGTGGGGGGGGGGACGTTAGAGAAAAATAAGGCATGAGAGGAGGGCAGGACAAATGGCAATAGGTGGATACAGGTGATGGGGGGAGGTGAAGTTTGATCGGCAGGTGGTTAGACAAAGGGTAGGGGTGAAAAGACAAGGTGTGAGATGAGGAAAAAAGAGTGGTGGATGGTAAGGCCAGAGGGAGGAACATAGGTAGAAATAGGAGAGGGGAGACATAGATGTGAGTCCAGGTGGGGCACAGGGGAGGGGGGGGGGGGGGTCACGCTTTCGCAGTTACCTAAAATTGGAGACTTCACTCCTGTCTACCCTATCCATGCCTCTCATAATTTTATACACTTCCAACAGGTTTTCCTGCAACCATCAGTGTTCCAGAGAAATCAACTGCCCTGTAACTAATACTCCTAATTCAGGTATCATTAATTCTAAGCCTAATATGAGATGCTGTAATAAAAAAGGCCCGGGACAGAAAGGTCACTATGGGAATTGGAAGTGGAATGAAAATGGTTAGCAAACAGGAGATCAAGTCGGCTTTGGTGAACTAAGTGCAAGTGTTCAGTGAAACAGTCACCGAATCTATGCTTGGTCTCGCCGGTGTGCATGAGGACTACTGGATGCAGCATCCAAGGTCAGGATTAAACCTCGGTCTTTGTCACAGCTGCTCAACGAGCTGTACCACTGAGCCACCTTTGACTGGGTTGCAATTTGGGATCAATGTCTAAATCCAATGTGGGACAGGGTATTGTGGGTCACTGGCAGCCAGAGATTCCAATTTTACCACAATATTCAGACTGCAAAAAAAATGAAAATAGTTTCTGTTGGCCCATGGTATTCTCAGACCTGTCCAAAATTAAGATTTGGCCCCTCTGTTGAATCCAGTGGCCCCATTATCCCTCCTGTAGCCTTTATTTAAAAAAAAAAGCTATGTTCCATGATTAAAGAACATAATTCCTCAATGGGGAAAATAGCTGAAGGTGCACCACGCAGAACACAGACCTAAATCACTTAACTCCACTGAGAATATTACAGAACTACTATTTTGAGAGGCTCTCTTATGGCTTCCTTCTGTTGTTATTTAATGCAAGTTTAACAAACTAATCAATAATAAACTGATAGTTGGGAATTAAAGCCCCGGACAACGAGTGAGAGATGATTGTTTTAAAGCAAATTGAGTCTAGTCACAAGTAATGCACTCAGATTCAAATTCTTAGGAATAATTATCACCAGCAATTTGTCCAAGACGAGCCACATTGAAGCAATGGCCAAGAAAGCACTTCCTTCGAAAAAGGTTTGGCATGTCCCCAATAATCCTCACCAACGGATGCGCCATAGAAAGCATTTGATCAGGTTGCATCGCAGCAAGGTTTGGGAACAGCTTCATCCAAGACCGCCAGAAATTGCAGAGAATTGTGGATGTTGCCCAGACCATCACGCAAACCAACTTCCAATCCATGGACGCCATCAGCACCACGCTGCCTTGGCAAGGCCACCAACATAATCAAGGACCGGTCACTCCACCTTTCTCCTCACCCATCAGGCAAGAAGTCTGAAAACGCATACCTCCAGATTCAGGAACAGATTCTTTCAAGTTCTTATCAAACATTTGAACTGTCCTCTCACCACCTGGAACAGCGGATACAGTAGATGAGGTTGGAGGAGGTGCAAGTGAACCTCTGCCTCACCTGGAAAGACTGTTGGGGTCCTTGGATGGAGTCCAGGGGGGTGGTATAGGGACAGGTGTTGCATCTCCTGCAGTTGCAGGGGAACGTACCTGGGGAGGGGGTGGTTTGGATGAGCAGGGACGATTTGACCAGGGAGTTGCGGAGTACACGGTCTCTGCGGAAAGTAGAAAGGGGTGGAGATGGGAAGATGTGGCTGTTAATGGGATCCCATTGGAGGTGGCGAAAATGTTGAAGGATTAAATGCTGTATGCGACGACTGATGGGGTGGAAGGTGAGGACAAGGGGGACTGTCCTTGTTACGAAAGGGGGGAGGGGGAGCAAGAGCGGAGCTGCGGGATATCAAGGAGACCCTAGTGAGAGCCTTATCTCCGATGATCTGGTATGGAACACCTCATCCTGAGCACAGATGCAGCGTAGAGTAGGGGATAGTCTTTACAGGAAGCATTGGTGGGAAGTGTAGTCTAGATAGCTACAGTGCATTCAGTAGGTATTCAGACCCCTTCACTTTTTCCACATTTTGTTACGTTAAAGCCTTTTTCTAAAATGGATCCAATTCATTTTTTTGATCATCAATCTACAAACGATACCCCATAATAAAAAAAAGCCAAAACAGGTGTCTAGAAATTTTTGCAAAGTAATTAAAAAGAAATAACTGAAATATCACATTTACATAAATATTCAGACCCTTTACTCAGTACTTTGTTGAGGCACCTTTGGCAGCGATTACAGCCTCAAGTCTTCTTGGGTATGACGCTACAAGCTTGGCACATCTATATTTGGGTAATTTCTCCCATTCTTCTCTGCAGATCCTCTCAACTCTGTCAATTTTGAGTGTCATAGCAAAGGGTCTGAATACTTCTGTAAATGTGATATTTCAGTTATTTCTTTTTAATTACTTTGCAAACATTTCTAAACACCTGTTTGGCTTCTTCATTCTGAGGCATTGTGTGTAGATTGATGATAACAAAAATATGAATTTAATCCATTTTTAAATAAGGCTGCAACACAACAAAATGTGGAAAAAGTGAAGGGACCTGAATATTTTCTGAATGCGCTGTATGGGAGTCAGTGGGTTTTGTAATAGATGTCTGTCTCCTGTGATGGAGACGGTGAGATGTCGGAGATGGTCCAAGTGAATTTGAGTGCAGGATGGAAATTAGTCGTGAAGTTGATGGTCAGTGAGTTCTGCATGGGTGCAGGAGGTAGCACTGATGCAGTTGTCAATGTAGCAGAGGTAGAGTTTGGGGATAGGGCCAGTGTAGGCCTGGAACAGTGATTGTTCGACGTACCCTACAAAGAGGCAGGCATAGCTGGGGCCATGCGAGTGCCCAAAGCTATGCCTTGGATTTGAAGGAGGTGAGAGAAGTCAAAGGAGAAGTTGTGACGGGTAAGGACCAGCTACACTAGTCGGAGGAGAGTGTTAGTAGACGGAAATTGGCTGGTTCTGCGGTTGAGGAATCTACCTCTTTGGATACCCTTGAAGCATCTTTAATTGGACTTTATCTTGCACTGAATAATATACCCTTTATCCTGTATCGGTACACTGTGGACAGCTTAATTGTAAACATGTATAGTCTTTTCGTGGACTAGATAGCACGCAACTAAAATGTTTTTCACTGTACCTCGGTACACGTGACAATAATAATCTAAACTAAAACTAAACCCTCTCTATGAATTTACTTGGAGCAACTAAATACAACTCTTTCACAAAGGCCGGATGAGCTCCTAGCGAGCCAACGGCCATCCACGCCAGTAGAAGTTGCGATCACTGTCGTACATAATAGCATTGTTAAGCAACGTGCCCGTTGATGTTTTCAACGACGATGATGATTCACTACAGGTTAAGATTAACATATTTCCCTGATATCTTACAATGATTCTATAAAATTGAATGGACATTTATACCACACAAATTATGACTACTCCAAGAAATTAATAATGTTCTAACATCAGTTTATATTGTAAAATGTAACACAATTTTCTCCATTTCACAACAGAATAACACTTGAAGGGATTGTCCCAGGATAATACATCCAAAAACCATGTGATAGCATACAAATATTAACAAATAAAAACATTTTCTTCGTACTGCAATCATGCAAAGTAAACAACTGTTAAATTAACTGAACGTTCTTACTCTTAACACGTGCCCTGGGGTATTCCCCAGTAGGAGCAACACAGAAGCCAATTAACCTACAAACATGCACATCTTTGGAATAGGGGAAGAAACCAGAGCACCTGGAGTAAACCAATGCAGTCAGAGGGAGAATGTCCAAACTCCACAGAGACAGCACCGGAGTTAGGATTGAACCCGAGTATCTAGTGCTGTGAGCCAGTAACTCTACCGTTTGCCACCGTGCCTTCCTTATTCTTTAGTTAGACATAAATGAATGGTACGTCAATACTGCTAATATTTACAAGAGAACAACTCCTTTCACCTGCACATCTTTAATAAATCTTTTCAATGCTTTTGCTTTACTGCTGAGAAAAAATAGTTCCCTCCACAACATTGTGAACTAATCAAGCAGATAATATGTAGTTATATTAAAACAAAATGGAGTGAGAAATACTGATTCAATGACAAATGGCCCAGTCATGACTGGCAAATTTGCCCAAATTAGGAGACAGAGAAAGAGAGAAAAATGTTGAGATAGAACTTAGTGCATCAGGACCCTACACACCAGGTATTGCTTAGATCTTTGCCCTGAGCTCTTCTTGAGAATATTCTGCGGAACTTTGTGGCCATGCTGACAGTTGAACATGTGTGCTCATTAATTTAAAATTGCAGTTAGTAACAGATGTTCCAATTTAAGATTTGTCAAAGTGGCAATAATGTTAAAGATAGCCCTTTCCAGCCTCTAGATTCACAACAAACCAATAAGTGAGGGGAATAAACTCAAAGCAACTGAGCTGCTTAGGTTTTGTCACCTGGGCCCCAAGTGTCACTGTTCACATTGAGCCTGTACAGTTCTACAGGGATGTTTATGGGTGGCTCTAGGATTTGAATGGAAGAGCAAAACAGTAAATACACAATGCTATGACATGTTGTTTCCAACTTGTGCAAATACACTTTTTCTTAGTTTGTACACACCTGGACTTTGTAGTTCGGCCCATCTCTTTTGGCAGGTGTGTTAAATGCTGTGCTTGAGTTGCTGCCGGACTGAACATCTACGCTGGTGACACCTTCTGATCCCAGTAGTCCTGCTAGTGTGTTGCGTTTGTAGATGGGAATACTCTGGCTGGAACTGCTGGAAGAAGGCTGACCACACTGTATGCTCAGAGTGCCTGTCTGATTCGATGGTTCTATCTGGTTCACCATGGACAGTCGAGACTGGATTGAGTTGGGCAGGTTTCGCAACGATAACTGGCTGGTGGAGGAACGGCGGCATGGTACCAGGCCAGTGGCAGACGTTCGTAAGGAAGAATGGCGACTGTTATACCGATATGAAGACTGGCTGGCAACTGAGGCACGTGCGGGGGAATGTCTAACAAGGCTGGATTGTACCGAGTGGCTGCTGTGGCTGGTCCCTATGAAACCAAGGATAAACACAATCTTGTAAAACACAGACAAACTGAGATCACTGTCCAAATTTGATAACTCAATAAATAAACTTACAATGTTGGTGTTTAAAAACTTTAGACACAAATAATTTCAAAGAAATATTCTCACTGGAATAGTGTTTGAATTCACACTCTCATATGTTCAGGTCTAAACTGAAACGTGACTACAGTAACAAGGCTGCTAAGTAGCTGATTCAGCAGGTGACATAGAGGCCTTGTTTGCTTTCTAAATCAAACAGATTTGCTGCTTCCCTCCAAAATATTAAGATGAGGAAATCCACTCGATATCTGTTCCTTATCCAATCTTATGAAAAATCTTTAATAGAAGTTCCTTCTGAAACTATGAAAGATAAATAACTGGAAAATTTAATTATTTTCTCTCTACTTCCCTACAAAAGGTATCCTCCATTTAAAAGGGCATGCACAATAAATATTTCACAATTTGTTCTGAAGTGTTCCTTCAAATAATTCTAAAGTAACTAAATAGACCTTGTGAGAAAGAAAATGCTGCAGCTGCTAAAACTCCAGAATTAGCTTTTATCTTAGTCTTGACAATGGGTATAAAATTGATTTGAGATAATTTAACGAGTTCAACTAAACTAAAAAAAAAGGTTTGGCTCAGATGAGACTGAGCTAACACCCAAGATATAGAAGTTATACTTGGAACATGCAAAGTATTCTAGTGCAGTAAAAGTCGTCTCTGTTAAAGATCATGTCTGGTGTAATGCCTCACAAAAGGACCCAGGTTCGATCCAGACCTGAGCTGCTGTATGTGCAGAGTTTGCATGTGCTCTCCAGGACTGGATGGGTTTGCTCCATATTTCAAAGATGTGTGGGTAGGTTAATTGCCAATGTAAGTCACCCCGTAATATAAAATAACGGTGAAAATAAATTTGATGAGTATGTTTGACAGAGAATACGTTGCAGTTCTACAAAGGAAAAAGGAGAGGGAGAACAAAACCTACAGGATTGCTCTCCTGATTGCCTGCATGGAGGTGGTGTGCCATATGGTGCCCTGTGATGTTATAAGTTAAAGGCAAAGCTAGCAGAACAATGCAGGACAGAACTGTTTCATCGCTGCCATAGAGTTTCTACTATGCCGGGTGATATTTGCTTTTAAAAATTACACTGCAGTGCACCATTATTTAGAGATATCCAGGATGTTTGGTTTCTTCTGACAGCTGTCTGCTCAAAACATGGACAGGAAACCGAATTCCCATCACTGTCAAAAACATTAACGTTTGTTTTGCACTGAATGTACGATTTTAATCACAGTTACTAAC
Source organism: Amblyraja radiata (assembly GCF_010909765.2). Classification (NCBI taxonomy): domain Eukaryota; kingdom Metazoa; phylum Chordata; class Chondrichthyes; order Rajiformes; family Rajidae; genus Amblyraja; species Amblyraja radiata. Next base: position 19,918,617 of record NC_045964.1, read on the forward strand.
TTGACTTTTAAAAATGCAATGTATTCCAGACTTCTGCAGCCTTACCCAATATGGGCAGGTTAGTCGTAACAGGCGGCTGGAGTCCTGCTCCAGGCCCATGTCCAGCTGGTCCAGAGCCTCCATGGGAAGAACTACTTTGTGACTCATTTGCAGTCACATTATTACTGGCAGTGGAGACTCCTCCCGCATCGGAATCCTCAATATTCCCACCGCTGTTACAACCAGCACCACACCCTTTCCGTAACCTGAAGGGAACAGTTAGAAACCAGTTAGAATTTGTGGATTACTTGTCATTTTTGTTAAAACGAGAAATAAAATGGTGAGGAGCACCATACAACTAGGTAAGTTCAGAGCAGAGCAACACATTGGTGTCTTACTCATTACTCTGAAGCAGTGGATAAGCCGACATAATACCATCACCACATCCTCACATTGGAGCTACAAAGTTATATTTCCAGCTTTGCATTGAAATGCCCAAACATTATAACTGTGTACTTCTACATCAGGGGTCGTCAATATGGTTCTGCATAGGGGCAAGGAGGCATGTCTGTGAGCGGATGGCGGGCCACATCTATCACGTGCACACATGGATCCCGCCCCGGATGACAGGCATCAGATCCCGCCCCATCGAGGACACCACCCGGAGTACTGGCCTCTAGTTATGGGCGCTCACGAACATGGCGAACCTACGGTCCATTGCCTTGGCTCTGTCCTGAAGGCAGTGGCTCAAATACTCACACTCACTTGTCCCCGGCCTATTGACAACCCCGATCCTGACAGTGAAGCTCAGACACAGAAGGTGCGTGGCCGTGCCGGCGGCTTTGTGCAGGATGCAGTACAGCCAGAGCTCGCCGCTCGCCGCTGCTCGGCGGCTCCGCAATTTGCGGCCGCCAGCACAGGCCGCCTTGCATCCTTGCGCCTGGGTGCCGCGGCCTTAGGCACCGGAGATGACGGAAGTCAGCGGGCCGGATAATTACGGCAAAAAAAAAGCCTGCGAGCCAGATGATTTCAGTTACGGGCCGCATTCGGCCCGGGGGCCGTGGGTTGCCAACCACTGTTCTACACAATATACATTATGAGTTCAGATCACCCTTTTCATAGTTAGCAAAGACAGAACCAGAGAAAGAGAAAGAGGAATTGCATCCTGTCAGTCTACATTGCATTTTTAGACATACATCAGAAGTGAAAGTATTCTAAACCATTGACCCAAAATATACCCTTTAAAAATAAACCAAGCAGCATAATTAAAAGTAACCATCATTGCTGCAAGAAAAGTATTCCCTATTGCTTACAGGCGTCAGAGTTCATAAAGTAAGGGCACCACATCGGCATCAATTTCAAGCATAAAACAATTTAATGCCAGGGTCAATATAATTGATGTGAAGGAAAACCTCAGAATGCATTTAGAAATGACAAGTAACAGAAGTTATGTGTAGGAAGGAACTGCAGTTGCTGGTTATACACTAAAGACAGAATCAAAATGCTGGAGTAACTCAGCAGGACATGCAGCATCTCTGGAGAGAAGGAATGGGTGACATTTCGGTTATGGTCAGTTCCAACACGATATCAGTTTTACATCCATTCATAAACTTACCTAGTTATGCCACAGCATTGAATTATATTTTTCTTTCCTGAATAAAAGTATGTTAGCAAGTTAAGGAGTTACCTGTGCCATGTAGACACGATGAAATTCCTTATGTTTGTGATGCTTATGGGCCCTCCCAGGATAGTTTTCAGCTGCTCGTGTGTATCCGAGTAGGATGTTGTGAGTGGAGAAACATAAATCGGGTAACCAATTGGCTGGTCACATGAAGAGTTGATCATGTTCCTTAAGGCTTGCTTTGCATTTTGGATGCTTCCTCGTTCTGGGTTGCGGTTTCGCAGGAATACCAGCTCCTGCTGCTGGCCAGCCCACAATCCCCGGACACATTCTTTGTTCACCTGCACACAAACACCGCAGTGTGGATAAATATTGCACAGAGACCACTCATTACATACCGTTGCTTTTTATTTAATTCCACCATCTTTCCGGTCTGACAAATGCAATTTTTGTCTTTCTTCATAAAAGAACAAAGTGCAGACCTATTATCCCACAACAGGAAGTTCTCAACTGACCTACCATTTCTAAAATGCCAGCCCCAAAAGAATAGCTGGAAATAAAATTATATACAAAATTATTTCCCACACGACTATGACAAATGCAATCTCTATAACCTCAACACATCTGATCACACTATTTCTTTTAATGTCTCTCTAGAGTTGTCCAACTGGGTAGGAGCACAATTCCAGTCTGATGAAGTGTTTTGACCCGAAACGTCACCCATCCTTTTTCTCCAGAGATGCTGCCTGACTCACTGAGTTAAGGGCCTGTCCTACTCACGCGACCTTTCAGCGACTGCCTTCGACCTTCAAGCTCGAGGGCACTCGTCTGAAAAACCTCGAGCTGGATCGACCGTCAGCGATGAAACCGCGAGGTTGATCGACTGACCACACACACGCACACACACACACACACCGCAAAGGCGAGTGCCAGGGAAAGCGGGGGAGCGCTATCTGAAATTCACACCCGCGATGAACAGAAAGGTAAAAGACTGCTGCACTGTGTACAGTAAGTCCTTTAGAGAGCACGGAGGGGGGGAGGGGAGACAAGGGGAGAGAGGTGGAGAGATGAGAAGGGGAAAGAAGTGAAGAGAATGGGAGAGAAGTGGAGAGAGGGGGGGGGGGGAGAAGGAGTGGAGACACTTTTAAGAAGCCAGACAACTTTTAATAAAGTTTAGCGGGCATTTAACTTTACCTTGGTCGGTTTTCCTTGGTCCTGAAAACTCCACTGAGCCAATTAAAATGCCTGGTCAGCGAAGCAGATTGCCTACGGCTGCCCTTGACTGCCTGTAACTACATAGCGACCCCACTCCACTGCACGACGAGTTTAAAAGAACCATGCTGACCAATTTTTACTCGCGGAAAATTTTTCAACATGCTGAAAGATTTTCGATCAAATTGAGGCTGCGAGTATGCGGGAACTTCCCTCGAGCATGAAGGAGAGTTCCAGTGACCTCATAGGACCTCCTAGGACCACGTGTCGAACATGATGCGAGTTTGAGTCGAGGGCAAACTTTTCTAAACTCACAGATTAGGTCGCCGCAGTGGGACAGCCCCTTTACTCCAGCACTTTGTCTATCTTTGGTATAAACCAGCATTTATAGTTCCTTCCTACACATAGGAGCACAGTTACCTGTTTCCACACTTTATCTGCCCAGTTGGAACATGGAATCAACCTCAGCAGCTTCTCTTTCTTTATTTCTGGTTTCCACCAAGATCCATCCTTACCTTTGCCCTCTTCTACATGCATCAGTGACATAATAATAAAAATATTGTTTCCACATGTTTTCTGACAACTATCACCACATCACAATTCCTCGTTCCCCTCCAAAGACTTACTTGCTAGTCTGATAGCACATATTGAAATACATGTTCTGCAATTAATTATTGGAAAGATTCAAGATGATCAGAAAGATAATTAACAACTGGAAAGATCTTTTGTTCCTATCCATGGGTTCATTCCATCTGGTGGCAGACCAATTTCCCTCTGTGAAAATAAAGATGTATCGTATCGTATCTACCTGGCCAGTATAGGAGTAAACTGCACTGTTCTAACACTGATGTCAAATTAGATCTTACAATGACTTTTGGATCACACCAACAATCACAGTTATGATACGGTTAATTCCATCTCCCTCATATTGCCAGATTCTGGCTCAGCCTTACCTCATGCATTGCTTAAAACCTTATTCACATTTTTGTTTGTTCTGGGCTAGGCTATTTATTGCATTCCTCTTTAGCCCACACTCCCTTTTTCATTTTTCTATAAAATGTTTGGAAACATCACTGCTACAGACTCAGAATTTGAACTCGGTCTTGCTCTCCTCTCTGCTCACCAAACCATATTTAATCCCAGGTACACAAAATTGCTGGGGAAACTCAGCGGGTGCAGCAGCATCTATGGAGCGAAGGAAATAGGCGACGTTTCGGGCCGAAACCCTTCTTCAGACTGATGGGGGGTGGGGAAAGAAAGAAGGAAAAGGGGAGGAGGAGGAGGAGCCCGAGGGCGGGCGGATGGGAGGGTGGGAGGAGACAGCTAGAGGGTTAAGGAAGGGGAGGAGACAGCAAGGGCTAGCCAAATTGGGAGAATTCAATGTTAATGCCATAAGGACGCAAGGTCCCCAGACGGAATATGAGGTGCTGTTCCTCCAATTTCCGCTGTTGCTCACTCTGGCAATGGAGGAGACCCAGGACAGAGAGGTCAGATTGGGAATGGGAGGGGGAGTTGAAGTGCTGAGCCACCGGGAGGTCAGGTAGGTTATTGCGGACTGAGCGGAGGTGTTCGGCGAAACGATCGCCCAACCTACGCTTGGTCTCACCGATGTAAATCAGCTGACATCTAGAGCAGCGGATGCAGTAGATGAGGTTGGAGGAGATACAGGTGAACCTTTGTCGCCTGTATCTTTGTCGCCTGTATATGTCGATATTTAATCCCAGATCGCTCCACCATCGCAAATTATATAACTTCAGATCTAAATCTACCTCTGGTATTCGCTCACTATATATCTCTCTATTTCTTCTCCTTTAATGAGTTTATCAAAAATTTCAGCACAGCAGATGCAGGGCAACACTAACAATTACACTCGCGAATATCACCAGGTGATATTTTCTGAAAATGGAAACTCTGGGCTTAAGATCAAATTTTAAACTATTTCATGTCAGCTGCAAACAAACTATTTTCAACTGCATGGATCACCAATATGTGCAAATCTTACATGTGTGAGGCACCAAACTGAATAGGAACATAAGGTCATAAGGAATAGGAGTAGAATTAGGCCATTCAGCCCATCAGGTCTACGCCATTCAATCATGGCTGATCTATCTCCCCCTCCTAACCTAATTCTTCTGCCTTCTCCCAATAACCTCTGACACGTGTACAAATCAAGAACCTGTTATGGATGAGCCTCTGGCCATACATACACCACATGGGTGTGGGCTGCATAAGGACTACAATTCTAGGCATCTGATAGAATAACATAACCTCAAAGCAACGCACCTTAATGACTCGAAAGCTGAGATATCGCTTGTTCAACATGATGATTTTATACTCATTGGTCCCGTCATCCATAACATGCCGCAGTGCCAAGAGTGAGGGAGAGTTTGAGAGCACCGCATTTCTCCAGGCTGGGTCTCCTTCATGAGCTATGACCAAGTTCTGCTCATGGGATGTTATGGCATCGAACAACACCGCTGGATCATCATATTCATCAGGCGAGGTGAAGTGATCCTAAAGCGACAAACAGGTTGAGCTCAAAGCAAAGCTAATTTTACAGTCAATGCAATAACAGAAGTACAAGTTAGCATTGGGACTGGGGCGGAAAGCGACAGCTTCACTGAAATGTATAAGAAAGAACTACAGATGCTGGTTTATATTGAAGGTAGACACAAAATGCTGGAGTAACTCAGCAGGTGAGGCAGCATCTCTGGAGAGAATGAATGGATGATGTTTCGGGTCGAGACGCTTCTTCAGACTGACGCTAGGGAAGGGGGCGGGACAAAGATAGAATGTAGGTGAAGACAGTAAGCCGAGTGTGAGAACTAGGAAGGGGAAGTGCATGGAGAGAGAAGCAAGGGCTTTAATATAATACAATGTAATATAATCACAATAAAAAATGTATTGTGTATTTCAAAGGATGTTTTCTCTTTTGTCATGGAAGGCCCACTAACCCACTAATAGTGTGATGATTTATAACAAATCATGGTGGTTCTGCTGACTGCAATTCACTATGTGACCTCAGGGCAGCCTTGAAGCCAGTATGGTTATACCTGCTCTTATATGAACACAATAAACATGGATAAGCAAATAAATGTAGTCATTCAGAAATGCAATGAATTACCTACCCCCTTTGAAATTAGGCATTGGTTTTAAACAAAAAACAATGTTATTTTTTTGAACAGATAATTTGAAGTTCTTGGTTTAATACAGAGATACAGCGTGCAAACCGGCCCTTTGCCCCACTGAGTCCACCATCGATTACCCGTATACTAGTTCTATGTTATCCCACTTTCACATCTTACACACTAGGGGCAATTTACAGAAGCCAATTAAGTTACAAACCTGCATGGTGTTTGGAATGTGAAAGGAAGCAGAGCACCCGGAAAAAACCCAGGTGATAGCAGGGAGAACGGGCAAACTCCACACAGACAGCACCCGTTGTCAGGATCGAATCCAGATCTCTGGCGCTGTGAGGAAGCAGCTCTACCGCTGTGCCACCTGAACAAAATCTTGCATAAAATGTTCTGGCATCCGATGTACTTGCTCTCATAGTTATAAAATTGTACAGCGCAGAAACAGGCTATTCAGCCCACCTCATCCACACCAACCAGTGAGCCCCATCTGTATTGGTTATCTCCCGGCACTTGGTTCATAACCTTCTCTGCCTAAACAATTCAAGTGTTCATCCAGACGCAAGTGTAAAAAACAAAGTGTTGGAAGATGTATAGAGATGGAAAAATTGAGAGTAAGGAATGATGTCCTTGCAAGAGGCAGGGTGGGAAGAGGTGCAGTCAAAGTGGCTCTGGGGATCAGTGGGTTTGTAGTTGATGTCAGGCAATGGTCTGGCTGCTGTGATGGAGACAGAGAGATCGAAAAAGGGGCGAGAGGTGTCTTAAATAAACCAAGTTTCTTCAGTAAATGCAACTTCCCCCATGCTGTTATGGATTAAGCCCTCCCGTGTCCCCTCTGGTCTTCCGCAGTTCTGCTCTTGCTCATCCCAAATGGAATAAGGAGAGAGTTCACTAGTCCTCACTTTTCACCCCTTCTGCCTCTGCATCAACACATCATTCCCCAACATTTCTGGCACCTGCAACATCATCCAACATCTTTCACATCTTCCAGTCCACATCTTGGTTCACTTTCCATGGAGTCCACTCCCTCTGCAACTCCTTGGTTTGCTCATCCTTTCCCGGCCAAGCCACCCCCTCACCAGGCATTTTCCCTGCAACTGCAGGAGATGCAACGCCTGTCCCTACACCTCTTCTATCACTTCCATCCAGGGACCCCAGCAGCTCCTCCAGGTGAGACAGAGGTTCACTTGCACCTCTTCCAATCTCATGTTCTGTATTCAGTGCTCCCAAAGTGGCCTTCTTTACATCAGCAAAACTAAGCGTAGATCAGGCAACCATTTCACCAAACACATGCACTTTTCAAAACAAGGCTTGCTGCATCTCCTGGTTGCGAACCATTTTAACTCCTCTTCCCATACCGACCTTTGTCCTGGGCCTCCTGCATTGCCAGAGTGATGCCACACATAAACTGGAAGAACAGCATCTTATATTTCATTCAAGTGAAGGTATGAATAATGGCTTCTCTAATTTCAAGTGAAACCATCCCTACATCCTTCTCTCTAAGTCGGGTTCATGGATTTAAAATCTAATTAGGATTAGACTAATTGTGTTCACCAGGGATTCTCAGTGATTTGATGGATTGACAATCCAAAGCATTAAGTAATGAAGAATCAATAGAATTATTCTTAAAGGTTTATTACAGATTTATAACCTCAGACTCCTGTTACCAGTCAAGTTTACTCTCTGCATTTACCAGTGGCCTACATTACATTTTCTTGCAGCTCATGATTTGTTGGCTCAATTAGGTTATTTACATTATTTAATCTACATCTATTAAGCATTTGTGTCGATATGACCTTAAATTTAAATGAGATCATCTGTAGTCAATAAATTACATTCAGTTCATGACTCATGCATAGCTTCTTCCTTTGATGATTAGGCAAGAAATAATTAATTCTCATTCAACAGCTTGAAAGTCATCAAGACTTAGTTAATTAAATATATTTTCATTTGAACTGGTTAGTACAAAACATTTAGAAGCCAAATCAAGTTTCATTTGGCTATTTTTAATAAAACGATAATGGTCAGAAGGCTTATCTGGTTGCTCAGCGTATATTTTCCAAGATGCTCCATCTACAGTATTCCCACTTGCCTGCATTTGGCACACATCCCTCTAAACCTTTCCTATCCAGGTACTTGTCCAAATGTCTTTTAAATGTTGTTATTGTACCTCCCTTAACTATTTCCTCAGGCAGCTCGTTTCATATTCCCACACCCTCAGTGAAAAAGTTGCTCCTCAGGTTCCGATCGAATCTTACCCCTCTCAACTTAAATTTATGCCCTCTAGTTCTTGATTGTCCTATCTCTGGGAAAAGGGCTCAGTGTATTCACCCTATCTATTCACCACATGATTTTATACACCTCAGTTCCAAGGAATGAAGGCCTAGCCGCCCAACCTCTCCCTGTAGCTCAGGTACTTGAGACCCGACAACATCCTTGTAAATCTTCACTGCATTCTTTCCAGCAATGGCATCTTTCCTACAACAGGGTGACCAAAATTGAACGCAATACTCCAATTGCAGCCTCACCAATATCATGCTCCACGTTATATACATAATTTCCTGACTGATGAAGGCCAATGTGCTGAAAGTCTTCTTTACCACCCTATCTACCCATGACACCACTTTCAGTGAACTATGTGGTTGCACTCCTCGGTTCCACTCCTCTACAGCACTCCCCAGGGCCCTGCCGTTCACTGTAAAGGATTCACCCAGTTTGAATCAAATGCAACACTTCACACCCAACTGAATTAAACTCCATTTACCATTCTTTGGCCGACTTCACCAGCTGATCATGATACTGCTGTAATTCTTGATAATCATCTTCACTGTCCACGAACGACATCACTATTTTGGTGCCATCTATAAACTTACTAACTATGCCTTGTACATTCTCATCCAAATTGTAAAGCATTCTAGTGCTCCAAATGCCACCTCTAATACACAAAGTCCAAGGGAGAATAACACAAAAAAAAGTCCTCATCTTATCTTGCCGTCATCCTCCTCTCAGCCTCCAGGCTGGAGTGTTATAAGCTGAACTCTCTGCACTTATCCTTAACAAAGCACTTGCACCTCAACAGTCTCCGCAACATGTCTGCTCCCGACTGGCCACTCTACTAGTGCCTACCTTCCTTTTATACACCTCTTGGAACAGTCACTCTGCTCCTCCTCTCAGTTGCTCACTCAATAGTGAAACTAATCTGGAATACAGAAAGCCACTTTCCCATAGGACACAAAGGCCACTATTTTGAACTTCTGCACAAACGTCTCAAGTTTACCTGATGAAGTTTAAGGGACATTCGTATTCCAGGAACTACCACTTTTCTCAGCAACTCCATATCAGCGAATATCCACTCGTCCCGTACAGACGAAATTCGAAAATCTCCCTTGAACAAAGCATGCAGGCCGTACAGAAAAGATTCAAGATTGCTGAAAAGAAACATGCAAGATAGTCATCAACTATCACATTTATGAAACTCTAAAAAAAGTTCATCAACTATAAACCACACAAGATAGTAAATAGGTGCAACAGAGAATTGATGATCAATCCCAAATTGTGAAGATGTAATCAATTCCTCCTTCCTACTGGTCCCCTGATTACAATTTTATTGTAGTGCAAAGCCCATGAAATAATTTCTAAACCCAACTTGGCTCTTGTAGTTTAAAAAAGCAGCAGACCCTGCCACTTCAAAACAAATGATCAATAGAGGTTGAGGGGAAAATGTCACCCAATCCTTCTCTCCAGAGATGCTGCCTGTCTCGCTGAGTTACTCCATCATTTTGTGTCCATCTTCGGTGTAAACCTGCACCTACAGTTCCTTCCTACACAGCCCATTACATCAGGCATCTCCACATGGGGATCAGCGGAAGACTGCAGCTGCAGACGAGAAGTAGGATTCGACTTCTCAGCCGGTAAGTCAGTTTATAATCTTTCTAAATGTACACAGCTTTGTCCCTCCGTGCACTTCTCATCTCACCACCATTCTTCCACTCTGACCAATGGATCTTTGGCTTCCTGCACTGTTAGATAAAGGCCCTATGTAAGCTTGAAGAACTACAACTCACCTCCTTTTGGGGCATGATACAGCCTTCCAGACTCAATATCAAATCCTCCAACTTGGATAGCTCACTCATACTTCCTGTCCGTATCAGAGCTGACTATTCCTGCCTGTTGTCATGTTGGCTCAATTTTTCTATTTTATTTGTGTAGTCTGGCCTGCTGGGAAGTCCTGTGGCACATTTACACTGACAAAGAGGTTTCATGTGCTGGTAACACAGCGGGTCAGGCAGCATCTCTGGAGGGCATGGATAGGCAAAGTTTTGGGTTTGGAGCCTTCTTCAGTCTGAAGAAAGGACCCCACCTGAAAGATCGCCTATCCATTTCCACCAAGGATGCTGCCTGATCCACTGAGTTACTCCAGCACTTTGTGTTCTACGCAAGATTCCAGCATCTGCAGTTCCTTGCATCTCTGTTGTGCTGGTAACTGCTTCTCATTAAGTCAATGGGGAATTCAGAACTGAATCCAGCTGAATCTACACTATTATCGGTCATGCTTTCAAAATAAATGAGTAGAAAACATAGCTTTCGCATCGTCGAAAGCTAGCAGGGTTTCTCTCTTTCTCCCTGGTCTTGATTGTGTGCTGTGTAGAACCCTCTGCTGAATCTATCAGTAAGGATAAACACATACGAGGAGTGATGTTGCCAGGCAGTGAGGGCACTTAGATCAAATTTTCCCTCTACATGGACAATGTCACCATCTTTTTCTTGGCTATACGGTTGGTCCGCAGATTGATCAGCATCAGCGACAAGTTTGATCTGGCATCAAGAATCAGATTAAATCGCAAGAAGAGCAAGACCGTGCTCTTTGGAAACTCGCAACCAACTTTCAGCCCCGTTCATCATCAGGTCCGGTTCGATGGGGTAGAGGCGTACAGCAAAAATTGGATGGATCGGATAGCCAGGGGCAAACAAAGATTAGGACTGTGGAAAACACGCTCCCTCTTAATCACTGATAAAATTTGCTCATCAGGTGCGAGGGGCTGCTTGGCGGTTGTGGACTGGGCAATGTTCACGGACTCGGCAACTGACCTGAATGAATACATCACAGTCGTCACAGACTTCATAAGGAAATGTGTGGAGGACTGCGTTCCAACAAAAACCTTTCAAATGTTTCCTAACCAGAAGCCTTGGATGAACCATGAGATCCGCATTCTCCTGAAGACCGGGCATTCAGGTCTGGCGATGCAGAGGTCTATAAGAAGTCCAGATACGACTTTGGTAAGGCCATCAAAAAGGCCAAAAGGGACTTCTGCTCTCAGCTGGAGGATGAGATGGATGTTCGGCAACTGTTGCAGGGCTTGAATGCCATCACCTCCTACAAGGCGAAATCAGGAGGCGGCTCAAACGACAGCGAATCATCACTCCCTGACGAGCTCAATGCGTTCTACGCACGGTTCGATAGGGAGAACACTGATGTGCCTTCTCGAGCCCCTATTCGCCCTGACAGTGTTACAGTCACAGAGGCCGACGTCAGAAGATCCCTCAGGGGGGTGAACCTTCGGAAAGCACCTGGACCTGATGGTATATCCGGTCGAGTTATCAAGACTGGTGCAGACCAACTGGCGGGAGTTTATGCGGACATTTTCAACCTCTCACTTCTGCGGTCTGAGGTTCCCACCTGCTTTAAGAGGGCATCAATAATACGGGTGCCAAGAAGAGTAAGGTGACATGCCTCAATGACTATCGACCAGTGGCACTAACGTCGGTGGTGATGAAGTGCTTTGAGAGGTTGGTTATGGTGCACATCAACTCCTACCTCGACAAGAACCTCGACCAACTACAGTTCGCTTACCGCCACAACAGGTCAACGGAGGATGCAATTTCACTGGCTCTCCACTGGACCACTCGTACAATTAAAAAATCCTACGTCGGGCTGTTGTTTATAGACCACAGCTCAGTGTTTAATACCATCATCCCTTTCAAGCTGGTTACCAAGCTCACGGAACTGGGTCTCTGCGAATCCCTCTGCAATTGGATCCTTGACTTCCTCATCCACAGACCACAGTCTGTTCGAATTGGAGGAACCACTTCATGCTCGGTAACAATTAGTACAGGAGCACCTCAAGGCTGCGTGCTCAGCCCCCTGCTTTACTCACTCTATACCCATGACAGTGAAGCCAGTCATAGTGCGAACTCCATGATCAAGTTCGTCGACGACACCACTGTAGTTGGATGAATCAAAGAGTATAGAAATGTGATCGATCATCTGACCAAATGGTGCCAGCACAACAACCTGGCTCTCAACATCAGTAAGACCAAGGAACTGATTGTGGACTTTGGTAGGGGAAGGATGAGGACCCACAATCCTGTTTATATCAATGGGACGATGGTGGAGAGCATCAATAACGTCAAATTCCTGGGCGTGCATATATCAGAAGATCTTTCCTGGACCCAGCACACCGATGCAATTGTAAAGAAGACACATCAGCGACTCTACTTCCTGAGAAGATTATGGAGATTCGGCATGTCGAAGAGGATTCTCCTAAACTTCTACAAGTGCACGGTGGAGAGCATTCTGACTGGTTGCATTGTGGCCTGTTTCGGCAACATGAACGTCCAGGAGCGAAAAAGACTACAAAAAGGTGTGACCATTGCGCAGTCTTTGACCTACGGCTTTGTCGTCGGCTTTGACCTCCCCACCGTCGAAGGGATCTATTGTAGTCGCTGCCTCAAAAAGGCAGCCAAAATCCTCAAGGACCCACAATCATCCTGGCCACACACTCATCTCACCACTGCCATCAGGAAGAAGGTACAGGATCCTGAAAACTGTAACGTCCAGGTTCAGGGACAGACTATTCCCCACAGCCATCAGGCTATTAAACACAACGAATAAGCTATGAGCTCTAATCTGCAAGACTATATTATTATTTGTTATTTGCACCATATTTGTTATTTATTGAACTTTTCCTGTTATGTACAATGTTTACATATTCACATATTCTGTTGTGCTGCTGCAAGTAAGAATTTCATTGTCCCGTCCGGGACATACGACAATAAAACACTCTTGACTCTTAACAATGTATTAAGAACTTTGCATGCTTTTTGTTTTCTATATATTTTTTACTACAAATAAAATTTATTTTTGAAATACAACACAAACCTTACCCTATCTGAGATATTCTCCTTGTTCTACACATTCCTCCCCCACTGGAAACTAAAGATTTTTTTCTCATAGCCTGTTCCAATGAAGGGATCTGAAGCTTAAATATAACTGCTATTCCTATCACAGATGTCACCTTTAAATTAACTGGCCAGTAGTTTTCAGCTGTTTGAACAGAACAAATTCAAAATAATTTGAAATTATGCATCTTTTAAATAGAAGACAGAAGATTCAGAATTTTGGGGCTGCAATAAGCTGGAGAAACTCAGCAGGTCAGGCAAAGCCTACGGAGGGAAATGGACCATTGACATGTTGGGCCAGGACCCTTTATCTGGACTGAAAGGAGTACAAGAGTCCCCCGACTCAGTCAGAAGAAGGGTCTCGACTGAAATGTCACCTGTTCCTTTTCTCCATAGATGCTGCCTGACCCGCTTAGTTATTCCAGCATTGTATGTCTATCTTGGAAGTACAAGGGAGATGACCCGCATAAAGAGATGAAGGGAAGGTTGTGGGATGTCTTTTAAATAATTGGTATGACATATTGCTGGATTTCTGATTCAATTTATTTTTCTAATGAATTACCTCAATAGTTGTTCTGCTATCTCTTTGCCAACATATCCTAATATCTGAAATCTCAGTTTTTCACAACAATTTTTGACGCTTAATTATCACACCTGGAAGCAAGCCAACAATTAGGTAATAAACCTGCTGCAGCTGAAGCTTATCAAATATTTATCATTGCAACAGTTTGTGACAACCATGTCTTAGGCCTTCCAGTATTTCAGGAACAACCCCTGGCACTTGAAATAGTGCATGTACTTTGATGGGCAGAAATCCAGCATGAGTGCACAATCCACCATCCTTGAATCATTAAATCAGTACCTGGACATGTGGTGGGAAGCTGTCCCAAGAGCTCTCCTCCCCAGCACACTCAGTCCGTAGCACAGAATCACCAACGGAGAGTCTCTCTCTGAAGACAAAGGCTGAAAATGTTCAAAAAAACAAAGCATGAGTACATGCATCGCCTAAGTTCACAAATTGCCCCTGCCTTGCTCTGCCACCAAGGAACATTTTAATCAAGAAAATATCAGCATGATGTGAATATGGAAAAAAATATGCCCTTGAATCTCACAACAGGAAATCATATCTTTGAGCTACACAATATCAAAACAGACAAGTAAGAAGAGGTTATTAACAAACAATTATTTTTTTTAAATGCGAGGATTTTGTATTGTATTAATGGCCAATACTCTACTGCTCACCCATCGCCCATTTAACACCATCCAGTTTTAAACCATGTCAATCCATGCATCCACTTTCAACCGTATGGGTCTGTTATTTTTGGAGCCTTTTTGTGATTTACATTGAAATACTTCTTACATACTAAAGATGCCATTAGCCATGAAGAAATATCTATAGTTTTTTTTTAATTCACCCCCCCCCCCCCGGCGACATAATTTTGCCCATGAAGTTTTTCTGGTGTACAATGCATATAGAACAAAAGTCTAGAAACCCAGTTAGAAATTGAAGAGCAATCCAGTTAGTTGACTTTCTGCCTTTTCCCTTCTCCCCTTACAATTGCTTGGTGTCAATATTTATCTAATTCAATTTTAATAGCTACCCCCGAATGTGCTCCCCTTGCCCGTCCAGCAGGGTTGTAGATCATACCTTTTCTCTTCGTGAAGAACAGTACTGGATCCAATTTAAGTAAACCCCACAGAAACTGTCTCTTGATACACCAGCCAGCCTGTGATCATAGTCCTCATCGATGTTAGGATTAAAGGTGGGATCCACGTCCACATAATTATGGCTAGTACATGCTCGAAGCCCATCCTGCATCGTTTCATTTGCAAGCCATTCTTCCAGCTTGGAAGAAGTTGCAACATAGAATAAGATACTCTGGAAGCAAATGAAACAACAGAAGGTAAAACAATTGCTGTTACATACCTGTAACCTTTCCCATAGAACAATAGTTACATAAATTAAATTATATTAACAATAATCATCTCAAAACCGAAAAACTTTGATAATCCAGCATCAGGGACGGCACAGTAGCACTGCGGTAGAGTTGCTGCCTTACAGCGTCAAGGACCCAGGTTCAATCCTGACTACGGGTGCTGTCTGTATGGAGTTTGTACGTTCTCCCTGTGACATGTGGGTTTTTTCCGGGTGCTCCAGTTTCCCCCACACTCAAAAGACATACAGGTTTTTAGGTTAATTAGCTTCAATTAAAAAAATTATAAAATGTCCCTCATGTGTAGATTACTGCTACTGAAGAAGGATCGCTGTTCAGCACGGAATGGGTGGGCCTGAGCACTGTTTCGACACTGTATTTCTAAAGTCTAAAGTCAATAGTTGCCATAGTTCAGAAATCATGGCGACCAACTTGAGCATTAGTCCAGAGTGTGGCCAGACGGAGCAGACATGTAGCCCGAGCTGGATTTTGGGTCTGGCACTCCTGAGGTCAAGAATGAGGGTAGGTTTGTGGCCAGAACCATAAGAGTATCATTCAATTGTACAGAAGATCTGCTGTTCTGGACCCACCAAAATCACAAATGTGCTGGATTATTAACATTTTACCTTAATAAAGCATTGAAGGGCCATGGAATCAATTTTTTTAACATTAGCCACTTTGTTGATTTTATTCTATCTTTCCCATCTCCCATTATTCCTGTGTGCTCTGCAACAAACAGCATTAAGGACCTTGCCAAGGCTGTTCTGTCTTTCAATAACAACTCTCAGGACAGCAGAGCACAATTTAAAATATCTCAGCCAGGACCAACTTGACTTGACACACATCACACTACTTGTTCAAAGCTGCATGTTGGTGATACATTGCAGAGTTCTCACAGTTCAGCTCCTGAATACCCCAAATGAAAATAATTACTCCGAATAAAGATTTTAAATAAAAATATCCAATGTCTCTATCTCTAGATTGAAGCTGTTAATTATTTACTTTTACATAGATTACGCTCTATTTTACTTTGTTCTCTAGTGAACGTAAATGTAAGCATGCCATGAAAATTGTTACATTAGAAATATGCATTCTTGATTAATCCCCTTCATCTAAGCAAATATAGCTAAATAAAGTGTTTATCAACTCAATGTTGACCTCAATTTTTTACTTTTATATTTTTGTATTTTACTTCAATTCTATGCTACCTGTCACGAGTATCAGCAGAAAACACTCAATAAAGCTTAACCAAATACAGATTGAAATGGATTCATTACAGCATTTACAAACCATTCATACAAACTGCATAATGTTAAACAGTTCAATGCAATTTGATATTTGTCAATATTAATTTGCAGAATGGTTGAATACTGTACCTTAACATAGTAAGTTGTGAGGATTTTTCTCAGATCAAACACCTGCAGCATGGAAGCAGCACTATTATCAGTTATGCTGTAGCCCTCCAGCACATACTTGGTGACCAGGACTTCCCACGCGAGCCAGCGCTGACCAAAAGCGGCATTAAAAGACAACATGTGAGGAATGTGACCTGGCTCACAACAGCAGAATCCCTCATCTTCCTCAACCCCTTCTGTGATTGCTTCCACCTCCCTCTGTTGACAGTAGGTGCCTGCAAGCAAAAGGGATGATGATGGCATTCATTAAAATAATATACAGCTGTGCAGTAGAGAGAATATTGACTGATTGCAACATAGCCTGGTTTGGCAACTCAAATGCGCAGGAACTAAGAAAAGTGGTGAACGCTGCTCAGTCCATCACGGGTACTGACCTCCCCATATCTAAGCGATCTACAGGTGCCACTGGCTCAAATAGGCAGCCATCATCATCAGAGACACTATCCTGGCCACATGCTCATTTCACTCCTGCCACCAGGAAGAAGATATAGAAGCCTGAAAACTATAATGTCTAGTTTCAGGAGCAGGGTCTTCCCAATTATCAGCAGGCTATTAAACAGTCCAACCCCCAGATAAGCTCCAAACGACAAAGACTTGGGCATGATTTTTTTCTTTGCAATATTATTGTTTGTTTTATAAAAGCATTTCAGAACATACAGTGCCCTCCATAATGTTTGGGACAAAGACCCATCATTTATTTATTTGCCTCTATATGCCACAATTTGAGATTTGTAATAGAAAAAAATCACATGCAGTTAAAGTACACATTGTCAGATTTTATTAAAGGGTATATTTTTTATACATTTTGGTTTTACCATGTAGAAATTACAGCTTGACTCCATGTGGCACTCAATCCTGGCTATTTAATCAGATATGAAGTATAAAGCCACACTAACTCTAATCCTACTCGATAAACATATTCAAGCTTGCCATAAGGAATTAATGTGGAACTGTAATTGGTAACTTCTTATCTGTGAAACAATGCTACATTGGTAAGCCCTCTTTTATTTTCAGAGCCCCAGTTTGAGCTTTACATGGTTACACTTTACTGGTTGACATGGTCTACATTCTGATTTAGTCTGGCCTCTTAACTAACACTGTTCTGTTTTAATATGGACATAAGCTCAAATTATAGACCAAACATTTTTTACATACAAAAATTATTGGCACCAGTTCTCTGATTTTTACGGGGATCAAGCAACAACACTCGTCAGGTGCATATTAAAGTCTTGCTGGGAGTCAAGTTGTGTGAGGAAGAGGCATGCACCAGGGATATCAATCAGATTTGATAGAAGTTTTGGTGGGGGTGTAGTGTTAGATAGTTCCAAGTTACCGAAGGAGAACCCAGAGTTATGTCTCACGATTGGCTGGTACATGATCTGCGGGCAGCACAAGTTTAGTTTAGCTTAGTTTGCCGAGGTACAGTGTAACACTTCTTTGTTGCATGCTATCCAGTTAATGGAAAGACTATACATGATTACAATAAAGATGTCCACAGTGTATAAATACAGGAGAAAGGGAATCTGTGTCGTAGATGTTTAAAAGAGTGGATGAATGATTGCAGATCAATTTCTGGGACCAGCTTCAGTGCCATATTATGTTTTGTCTGAGTACCAATTATAGATGCACCTCACAACATTACGAGCTTAATTTGCATGGGAAAACACTCAAATCAAGTTTTCCATAGGGAATTTTATCACTCAATGCTCGCCTGATGCAGAAATTACACATGCGCAATTCATACCGGCCAATTGCGTTTCAGATTGGCACTTTGGAAATAACTGATTTTCTGTGTGCAGAGGGAATAAAAGAACCAAGTGCAATATTTCCTCGGCCACTGATTATTGCTTTATCAATTACGAGAGAAAACCGTAGGTTGTGTGCAGTTGTAAAACATAGCTGGTCTCTCACCTCTAAACTCCAATCCCCGCAGTTGGTAGGTGACGAGGCCATTGCCTATTTCAATAAGGTGAACCAGTGCATTGAGGTAGTCAGAGGCAAGAATGAAGCAATCTCCAGTATTGAAATTGCCCCAGCGTCCCAGCATCAGATCCCCACAGAGGCTGTGCTGCAAAGATCTCGTCAAATGCTCATAAAAGATGGAATTCAGGTTGTTGTCATCTGAGCCTACAAAATGTGATAGGCACTGTTAAATGCAATGCATCATAAGCTGTGCTTCCATTTCTGAAATCTTTCAAAAAGTTACAATTCTGTCATTGCTGCCCAGACATACAATCAATTAGTGATCTCACATTGGAACAAACATAATTACAGACATGTATAAAACTGGTACAAAAAATTGAGATTCATGTTGAATCAGAGAATGTTGCAGGGCCAGAGATACCTGCAGGAATACTAATTGTAGTTTCAAGCTATACGGTTCAGTTGTAAATACTGTGGGAATAGTAAAACAAATTTCCAAATTTTTTCTGCAGTCTCATTACTGAGAAACTTTATGGGCCTGTCCAACTTAAGCAATTTTTTCGGCGACTGTCATAGTCGTAGCAAGTCGTCGAAAAACCAGCAACTGGACCCCCCTACGACAATGTCTACCTGAACCTACCTCGTAGCCGACGTCAAGCTACGGCAAGCTACCGACAACCGGCGACTATTAGGACGTTCTGCTACGACCACACCTACGACAACCTACGTCCACCCGCGACAAGCTACGACAATGTACGACAATTCAGTCGCCGGTACCTGTTGCCGATTAACGTAGGTAGTCGCCAATGGAATTCACCAAAGTCAGCACCGGCGACAACCTACGTCATCCTGGCGACAACCTACGTTAACCTGGCGACAACCTACCATAGTACCAACGTCAGGAGGTCAAGATATTCTTATACACGTCAAACCCACTGTTGCTGAAGATTTTTCAACATGTTGAAAATTCTGCGGCAACCAGAAATACGCTATGTTTAAGAAAGAACTGCAGATGCTGGAAAAATTGAAGGTAGACAAAAATGATGGAGAAACTCAGCGGGTGAGGCAGCATCTATGGAGCGAAGGAATAGGTGACATTTTGGGTCGAGACCCTTCTTCAGACTGATGTGGGGGTGGGAGTGGGGGGGTGCGGAAAGAAGGAAGAGGTAGAGACATTACGCTGTGGGAGAGTTGGGAAGGGGAGGGAAAGGAGGGAGAACGCAAGGACTACCTGAAATTGGAGGTCAATGTTCATACAGCTAGGGTGTAAAGTATCCAAGCGAAATATGAGGTGCTGCTCCTCCAATTTGCGGTGGGACTCACTCTGGCCATGGAGGAGGCCCAGGACAGAAAGGTCGGATTCGGAATGGGAGGGGGTGTTAAAGTGCTGAGCCACTGGGAGATCGGGTTGGTTAATGCGAACTGAGCGGAGGTGTTGGGCGAAGCGATCGCCAAGCCTGTGCTTGGTCTCACCGATGTAGAGCAGTTGACACCTAGAACAGCGGATGCAATAGATGAGGTTGGAGGAGGCGCAGGTGAACCTCTGCCTCACCAGGAAAGACTGCTTGGGTCCATGGATGGAGTCGAGGGGGGAGGTTACGCGACAAGTGTAGCATTTCCTGCGGTTGCAAGGGAAAGTACCAGGGGAGGGGGTGGTTTGGTTGGGAACGGACGAATTGACCAGGGAGTTGTAGAGCGGTCTCTGCGGAAAGCCGAAAGGGGAGGAGATGGGAAAGACGCTACGACGCTTTGTGCGACTGAGGAGAGCATTCACGTCCATACAGGCGACACCCTGGCAACCACCTGCGAACATGTGGTGACAGCTAAGTTGCCTGTAGGCGCCTAAAAATCGCCTGTGGGACAGGCACATTATTGAAAGCACTTCCCATACTCTCCTTGTTTGCAATCAAAGCTATGTTGTTGCAGCAATGAGCAAAGGATATAAATAGGTGTGCAGATCAATAGCATACGAAGATTACTGTAGAAATGACTGCTGACGCAGAAAAAATTCCTATCTACCCTTCAGGTCTCTTAAATCTTCCGCCTTTCACAAACCCAGGTGCTGTAGTTCTGGACAACTCTACCCTGGAAAAAAGACTGTGGCTGTGCATCTTATAAATTTGTACATCTCTATAAGGTCACCTCTCAGCATTCTGTGCTGCAGTGAAAAACTCGTAGCCTTTCCAGCCTCTCCTTATAACTCAAGCCCTCAAGTCCCAGTTACATGCTGGCAAATCTTTTCTTGTACTCTTTCCAGCTCAATGACATTCACCCTAGAGTTTGGCAACCAAAACTGCACAACATACTCCAAATGTGCTCTCACCAACATCTTGTGCAGCTGTGACATGACAATCTAACTCCTGAAAGCGTGTCAAACTCCTTCTTCACCACCGTCTACCTGCTTTGCATCTTTTAGTGATATGATGCTGCATCTGTACCATTTGTTCTCTGTTGCACAACACTCTCCGGGACCCTACCATTTACCGCGGACGTCCTGCCCTGATTTGACACGTCCTGCCCTGATTTGACTCTCAACAATCCATCACCACACATCTGTCAATTCCATTCCTTTTGTAAACTTAGCCTTCCTCACTGTACACCAAACTATCAATTTTGGTGTTGTCCACAAATCTAGTAACCACATTAATGACCTGGATGCACAATGTCATCCAGGTCATTAATATAGATGACAAACAACAGTGGACCCAGAACAGATTTCTGCAGCACACCACAACACTGCACTGCTTCTTTCCACCAAGCCAATTTTGAATTAATTTGGCTAGTTAACCATGGAACCCATGTGATCTAACTTTCTGGACTAGCCCGAGCTAATGAAAAGCCTTGCTGAAGTTCATATAGACAATGTTCACTGCCCTGCCCTCTTCCATCCTCTTGGTGACCTCTTCAAAAAAAAGTCACTACATTTGTTAGACATGATTTCCCATGCACAAAGCCATGCTGACTATCACTAATCAGTTCTTGCCTATCTAAATGCTGTTAGATCCTGTTCCTTCGAGTTATTTACCCACCATTGATGTGTGGTTCACTGACCTGGAGTTCCTGAATCATTCTTGCATCCCTTGTTAAATCAATACACATTAGCCATCCTCCTGTCTCAGGGTAGCTCTCTCATAGCTAAAGATAATACTACAATTACCACTGTAAATATCATGACTGTATTACACTGTTTACTTTGTGAACTTCACGTGAATTAGGAATTTCATTGCACCCTGGTGTATACGACATAATCTGTTGTAAACTATTAATCTGTTGCAACTTGCCTGTTCTCTTGCACAATTCTCAAGTAAACCTGGTGATCATGATACATGCGTTTTCAAATTATGATATTTCTGCACTTGCAAGTGCAGAATTTCAAGTATCAATATTTAAGATTTTGTTTCCCTTAAATTTCACTTTTCAACTATGAACTCCATCCGATTGCCCATTATGCTAAACAATCTATACCATCCTTCCAGCATGGCTCATAAACGATGTTAGATGAGAAAACGCACATTGTACAAATGCTCCTGAAATTCTAAGTCAGACTGACATCTATCTTATTATTAGCTTGCTTGGCACATCTGAAATCTTGAAAGAAAAACAATGAAACAATTTTTTTAAAGGATCTATTTATTAAGAAAAACTAATGTGAGGATTGACCGGCATTTGGTGAAGAATATAATTCAAATATTAATTAATTCTTTTTAGTGTCAACTTCCTGCGGTTAATCATGTTTGGGCAAGTACTGAGAAGAGAATAGAAAGGTAAAAACCTATGAAAATAATTAAAGAGAAAGAATGGTTGTTGAGTGACAAGGAATGTTGTCAATTTATGAGAGCATGGGTACTTAAAAAAGGATACCTCTACAATTTCAAAGAAACTGGAAGCTATAGATGATTTTTAACAACTTGAGTCTGGCAGTAAAAGAAAAAGACCGTAAAGAGGTAAATAATTCTGTGGCAATAGAACCAAATAACCCTTGCCTTGGAGCACATGGAAATTGTGCCAATTATATCTTTGAGGGTAATAGAAAAGACTGATTCAGACTATTTTAGATGCAGTAAAGAGGATCTAAACTAGAGTAGAGAAAAATGAATGGAAGAGATATCCAAGAAGATGGGAGACATGATCAAAGTGACACTCACCAAACAAGCAATTCATTCCAACAAGCACAACATGGCGACTTGCAATGTGGCATTAAGTCAAATAACTTTCTCAACTCCGTTTTGGTAATGCATCTGAGTTGCAATCTTACAGATGCACTCTTTAATCCAATATTCTTATTTAACTGCACCAGTAGTATTTATAGCCCAGAGTTAGCTACTATACATCACTGGAGATTAGATCAGAATCGCGCATTTTCTACTTAAGATCTTAACAATTTTCAAAGAAATCTGACTTTAAATTAATTAGCCTAGAGTGGATTTGAACTTTGGTTCCAAGGGCAAAATAAATATAAGCTGACCAGAAGCAGCTTCTCGGCATCTTTCTGAAGACATATTTAATTAACCATATATATGCATTTGAAAATGTCATCATAGGTTCTTTAATTTACTTGGAATGAGATTTATAATTTGCAAATACGGCGGCACAGTGGGCGCTGCGGTAGAGTTGTTGTCCTTACAGCGCAAGTGACCCAGTACAATCCAGGCCCCAGGTGCTTGCCTGTACAGAATTTGTACGTTCTCCCCGTGAACTGTGTGGGTTTTCTCAGGGACATCCGGTTTCCTCCCACACTCCAAAGACATACAGGTTTGGAGGTTAATTGGCATGATATAATTGTAAATTGTCTCTCGTGTGTGTAGGATAGCATCAGTTGCGGCGATTGCTGGTTGGCACGGACTAGGTGGGTTGAAGGGCTTGTTTCCGTGCTGTATCTCTAAACTAAATGTTTTTACTAGTTTGGTGAACGTACAACACATCACCCAGCAGAGAGTAATTCCCAGACTGGTGATTATTTCTGGTAAAGATGATCCACTTAATTCAAGATTCAAATGCAAAAGTTGAAATGAGTGGTTTCCTCGATTACCCAAAGAAAATAAGCAGTCCCACTTGCTCCTGTCAAAATATTGTGAAACATGTTCAACACATTCAAAGGATCACAAAAAAAATCCAAATTCCCTAAAAGCCTCAAAATGAATTTTCTAGTTCTTGGAACAGTCTTTACAACTGAAGACCTCAAAACGTACCAAAGCATTATGTTTCTCCGAGATTTATTGCCAACAAAAAATACTTATATAGACAGAGGGTAATGCATCAACTGTAGCGTGTGTCTTGGAATAAAGCACGGAGTCGTGTTTAGAGAGAGACACTTTTTATTCTGATCCTCCCGGTTGTAGGGAAGACCAAACGAGAGAAAGATGGCACCCAAACCCCAGCCTTTAAAGCCTCCGGCTAAGGGCCGCCTCCGGACTGAACCACTCCTGTGCCGAGGGGTTCGACACTAAGGTGGCACGACCCTTGGGAGCCGCCACAGGACCCCCCCCCAGAACCAGAGGCACGAAACGCACCGGCGGGCGAACGACCCGGCCGGCCCGTGTGCGGAAGTTAGCCGCTCGTGGGGCTTGCGGAGGCATAGGTGGAGGGACAGGACGAGGGACCGGCGGGAGGACAGGTGGAGTGACAGGCGGAGGGAGCCGTGAAGGGGGGCGCCCTCGGGGCCGAGGTTGGGCAACCAGCACCGGCTGGTCAATGTCCAGGTGTGCCGGCTTCAACCGGTCGATCGACACTGCCTCCGGCCGGCCCCCCATGTCCAGGACAAAAGTCGACTGCCCGTGTTCCAGCACTCGGAACGGGCCCTCGTACGGCCTCTGGAGTGGAGTCCGGTGGGCATCACGGCGCAGGAAGACGTACGGGCAGTCCCTGAGGGCTGATGGCACGTGTGGGCGAAATGTCCCATGGCGGGACGTCGGGACGGGTGCGAGCCTGCCAACTTGCTCGCGAAGGCGCTGTAGGGTGGATGAGGGCGTTCCCTGCTGCCCCGGCGCCGACGGCACGAACTCCCCGGGCACCGTGAGTGGCGACCCGTAAACGAGCTCCGCCGATGATGAGCCCAAGTCCTCTTTGGGAGCAGTCCGGATGCCCAGCATGACCCACGGCAACTCGTCCATCCAGTCCGGGCCGGAGAGTCGTGCCTTCAGTGCTGCCTTCAGCTGCCGGTGGAATCTCTCCACCAGACCGTTAGCTTGCGGGTGGTAAGCCGTGGTGTGGTGTAGCCGCACCCCCAGCAAGTGAGCCATGGCTGACCACAGGTGAACTGTGGCCCCCGGTCTGAGGAGATGTGCGCCGGCACCCCGAAGCGAGCAATCCAGTGCGCGGACAACGCACGAGCACACGTAGCCGTTGAAGTATCGGTCAACGGAATGGCCTCCGGCCACCGCGTGAAGCGGTCCACCATTGTAAGCAGGTGGGTGATGCCCCGGGACGGCGGGAGAGGCCCTACAATGTCTATGTGGAGATGGTCGAACCGCCGGTGAGGTAGACCAAACTCCTGGAGCGGCGCACGGACATGGCGCTGGATTTTTGCCGTCTGGCACGGAATGCAGGTGCGAGCCCAATGGCCAACCTGCTTGCGCAGAACGTGCCACATGAAACGAGCGGCCACTAGTGCCGTTGTCGCCCAGATTGATGGGTGAGCCAGTCCGTGGATCACCTCGAACACCCTCCGGCGCCAGGTGGCAGGGACGATGGGGCGCGGCTGACCGGACGACACATCGCACAGGATTGTCACTCCCCCAGGACCGAGAGGGACATCCTCAAGGCGGAGGCCGGAGATGGCAGTCCGGTAGGCGGGCACCTCATCGTCCGTGAGCTGTGCTGCCGCCAGAGCAGAATAGTCTATTCCGGGCGCCACCTCGAACACGGCGTTGATAGCGGGCCGGGACAATGCGTCGGCCACCCGGTTGTCTTTCCCCTTGATGTAGCAGATAGATGTCGTGTACTCCGATATATAGGCCGCGACAAACCCCGTCCATGAGGCGCTGAAAGGCCTGTGCTGCGTTTTTGAGGCCGAACGGCATCCGAGTAAACTCGTAAAGCCCGAATGGCGTGATGATCGCCGTCTTCGGCACGTCATCCGGGTGAACTGGGATCTGATTATAACCCCGTACCAAATCCACTTTGGAAAAAATCGTGGCCCCAGCCAAATGGGCCGTGAAGTCCTGGATGTGGGGTACGGGGTATCGATCCGCTGTTGTTGCCGCGTTCAACCGTCGGTAATCCCCACATGGTCGCCAGCCCCCGCTTGACTTGGGGACCATGTGGAGTGGGGACGCCCAAGGGCTGCTTGAAGGGCGGACGATCCCCAAGGCCTCCATCGTGCGGAATTCCAGCCGTGCCAGACGCAGTTTATCTGGTGCCAGTCACCGTGCTCGTGCATGGAGTGGTGGGCCGGTAGTCGGGATATAATGCAACACTCCGTGGCTGGGGGTTGCTGATTGAAACTGCGGAGTGAGAATGTCAGGGAACGCAGCCAAGATACGTGCAAATCGGGAGTCCACGGACGCCAGAGGCCGTCCCACCGGTTGATCCACACGCAACGTGATCGGCTCCATCGTAGTGGCGTTGATCAAACGCTGACGTCCGACGTCCACCATGAGGGAATGCGCCCGGAGGAAATCGGCCCCGAGCAATGGTTGGGAGACGTCGGCAATGGTGAAGCTCCATGAGAAATGGCAGGAGCCGAGCACGATGGGAACCATCCGCAGTCCATATGTGCGGATGGGGCTGCCGTTCGCCGCGGTGAGGACGGGCCCCCGCTTACCGGAACGAATGTCGGCCAGCGAAGGGGGCAGGACGCTGAGCTCCGCTCCTGTATCCACGAGGAAGCGGGTCCCGGAGCGCCGATCCCAGGCAAAAAGGCGATGAATTTGGCCGGCCGCCGCGGGGACTATTGGCAGCCGGCCCAGGCGTTTCCCGGAATGTGCATGGCTGGCGGCATTGTTGTGCTGCAGCACCCCAGCGTTGATGGTAGTAGCACCAACGTCTCCTGTTGGAGTCACTTGGAGCTTGCCTGCTCCTGCTGGTGGTGCCTGCCGCTTGCTGGCGCTGGGCTGCAGGTGCAGTACCCCTCACTGCCGCTGGGGGCGATCGTACGGGCCGTCGGGCTGGAGCTGTCACTCCTTCCACATCTCCCCCGCCCCACCGGGGGAATTCGGGAGCTGCTGGGGTGACATCATCGGCGTACCTGCTGACGGCGAGCGCGTTGACGTCATCAGGGCGCGTCGACCTCAGCGCGACCCCGTCTCTGCTGACGCCCAGCGCGCTGACGTCATCAGGGCGCGCCGTCCACAGGGCGTCGGCGCGCCTCCCGAGGGCCCGAAGGTCGGCAAACGAGACGTCGGTGAGCTGCAGACGAATGTAGGCCGGCAGCAGATGCAGGTATGTATACTCAAACATCAGGCACGGCGTGTGCCCGTCTAGTAGAGCCACCATCTCCTTTAGGAGGGAAGATGGCCGCCGTTCGCCTAGGCCCTCCATATGCAGGAGCCTACCTGCCCGCTCCATCCTACTCAGTCCGTAAATCTGGAGCAGGAGCTCTTTCAGGCCGAGGTATTTATTATTGTCCGGGGGGTCTGCGAGGAAGTCCGTGAACTCTTCAGCCGCATCCTGGTCGAGGGCTCCCACCAGGTAGTAGAAACGGGTGGCATCGACCGTGATGCCCCGCAGGTTGAACTGGGCCTCCGCCTGCTGGAACCAGATGAGCGGCCGGGTGGTCCAGAACTTGGGCAGTTTAACGGAGACCGCGTCCAGAGACAGGGCCAGGCCGGCCTGTGAGGAGGTAGGGCTTTCTCTGTTCTCCATCATGACGCCAATGGAGCGTCGGGGTCACCAATGTAGCGTGTGTCTTGGAATAAAGCACGGAGTCGTGTTTAGAGAGAGACACTTTTTATTCTGATCCTCCCGGTTGTAGGGAAGACCAAACGAGAGAAAGATGGCACCCAAACCCCAGCCTTTAAAGCCTCCGGCTAAGGGCCGCCTCCGGACTGAACCACTCCTGTGCCGAGGGGTTCGACACTAAGGTGGCACGACCCTTGGGAGCCGCCACACAACCATAAATAACAAGATTTTTCATTTACATGACTTTAAAGTACAATGTTAAGACATAATATCAAGAAACAATGGAAGACTGTTCACCATAACTGGGTATTAAAGATAGCTGATAGAAATTTAAATTACCAGGTGACATTATAGGCTGCAACCCAAATGCATTCTCCAGTAATGCATTTCTCCTTTGTCATTTGGTGACATTACTGGCCTGATGCAACAACTGTGCAGACTTTGAGAACTGAGGAAAGCAGCTCATCATTATGTCACAATTAATCTGCACATTGTCACTCTTGTATGTTTGAATGTCATAAGGAACACTGGCAATCGTTTTTCAAGTGCATGTTTGGTTAACAGGTGAACAGATATCTGCAATTTTCCCCCCAAATTATGTTACTGTTAAACAATTTGTAGTTCAAGACATTTGACAAGGAATTTGGACTGAAAGAAAGTGCGAGGTATGGAAACGCATGTCAACTATGATCTAAATAAATGGACAAGTAGTCTTAAAAGCTGAGTGGCCTGCTCCAGATCAGATTCAATATCAGAATGTAGATACTATATATCAATGAAAGATGGGAGTCCAAAAGGAATGTATTTTTGTGTGTCTCAAAACAAAAGATAGCAAAGTAAAGGTTTGATCTCCTGTATAAATTTGATAAAGCATGGGAATCAACTTTATTTTCAATTTTATAACAATAAAATAAGCAAATTACTGAAGCACAAAGCAGTTCACCTTTGTACATAAGATAGACACAAAAACCTGGAGTAACTGCGGGACAGGCAGCATCCCTGGAAAGAAGGAATGGGTGATGCTTTGGGTCGAGACCCTTCTTCAGGTTCTTTGTATCTGTTATGCTGCATTACTGCAGTCTATTCAAATATAAAGTAATTACTATATTTGAAGATTTAGTTTGAGTGCATTGATATAGAAATCACTTCCTTAAAAATAATCATTTGTATCCTACCTGGATTTCTATCGAGTTGGGATGCCAACCTGGTATTTGAATGATCCACCCGCTTTGTGCTACAAAACAAATTGAAGTTTTAATCCTAAAACCTGCAGCACACAAAATAAAATGGCAGTAGTCAACAATAGCTTATCAAATCAGTTACATGTATACCTATAATAAGACTAGGGGGTCTTGGTAGAAGGAGTGACATTTATCCATGCAATCCCTAGACAGAGGGATCAGTACAAGTCTGGAACCAGAAAAGTAAAAGAGACAAACTTTCCATTCTAAAACCAAGTTTTAAATCCAATTTGAATTGATTAGTTGCCTATCTGCTGGTTATAAAAGTCCTATACATGAAGAGTCACAAAAAATGTTAAGAATGGCCTGACAGAAATCTGTCTTTGATTTGTCAACATCTTCGAATCTCGGAGATTTAGGAATGGCTAATGAGCTAAACTGTGCACACACATTCCTTTGGTCAAGGAGATGGTGCTTTTTTAATGTAGTAGCTGAGGAACAGTGTCACTACAGAGGAACTTTCCCTTCATCCATGTCCAAAGCTAGAGATACTTAATACAAAAATTCCACGGGCAAAATTAAAACCTGTTGATTATTCAGTAAAAGCATCCCTGACAAAGTGTGGAGTAACTAAAAAAAGTCAAATCGAAGGTGTTGCCAACTATAGTACTCTCTTACAAGTAAACCAACAAATGTAAGAGTGTTATGGACAATCAACTTGTGTTTGCAATAATTAAAAACTGTATGTAAATATCAGTAGGACAAGGAGATGTATTGGGAAACAAACTTTTCAGTTCAGTTTAGTTAATTATCACGTGTACCGAGGTATGCTGAAAAGCTTTTTATGCGTGCTAACCAGTCACCCGAAATTCAATACATGATTACAATCAATCCATTTACAGTGTACAGGTATATGATAAGGGAATAACGTTTAGTGCAAGGTAAAGACAGCAAAGTCCGGTCAAGGATAGTCTGAGGGATAACAAAGAGGTAGATAGTAGTTCAGCATTGCTCTCTGGAGAAATAGCAGTGGAGAGTGAACCAAGAAGGGGCATGGGAAGAGAGGTAGGAGGTCAAGCGACAAGCAAAGAGTGGGGGAAGGGTGTCAGGTTAAGATACAAGACACGGAGAGGATGTCAGGTAAAGCGAAGAGAGTGAAGGATATCAGATGAGTGAAAGAGCTGGGAGGGACAGATGGAAAGAGACATTTTCTAAAATGATTTTCATGGAAAAGTTACAAAACTATAGGTATTAAAATTTCATAGTTAAACAAAAGTACAAGATAATCCAAGGATTACATCCGAGGATTGGAATTTTATTGAATATCTAAATGGAAACTACCTTAATTTTAAAGTGACATCGTACTTTTTCCTGCACGTGCCGAATATGTAATGGCATCATAGTTGGGGAAAAAAGCACTTACTTGTAGTCTCTTTCCCAGAACTTGACTGGTCGTACATATGAAGTAATGAATATTGCACTTCCAAGAAATGGGTTTAAAGGAGTTGAGAATAAAGCTGATATGATTGCCTGAACAAATAACATTGCTGAATCTGAAGCAAAGTAACAGTTAAGGAAAGAAAAGCATATTGTAACTGCATCAGCTATATTGAAATCCCAAGAACAATAGCATACAAAGTATTAATTAAAATGTATCTTCACTGTGAACTTTTCAGCACATTTTGCTCAACATCAACTTTAGACTTTTCTCTGTCATGTTGACATGTAATTTTTTTTCCAATTATTTTTTGTCTACTTGTACTGAAACAGATTGAACCCACTCTTAAAGGAAATGATAAATGCAAACTGAATTTGCATGCTTGGTCCATTTTTTGTTTAAAATCAAATTGGTAGCTGAATATTTTACAATGCCAACCTGAATAAGACTTGAGACACATGAAATCACAAATGCTGGAATCTTGAGGGGAAAAAAAAGTGCTGGAGGAACTCGGCGGGTCAGGTAGCAACTGCAGAGGGAATGGACTGACAACTTTTCAGTTCAGGATCCTTCTTCAGACCAATAGAGTAGTGGGGCAGACACCTGGAAAGACCGGCAAGGGTGCAGTAAAGTCTGGTAAAAATAGACAGAAGGGCGTTAGATAAGGAGCGTTAGAGGAGGTATGAAATATAAAGCCAGAGGGAGGGATATGGTGGGAGGGGAAAGAGAGGAGAATAAAAGGGAAATATGGAACATGATGTGAGATGAGCAGATCATAAAGAGGAGTGGAAGGATTAGGGTGAAAGGGGTGTTGGGAGATGGTGGTAGAAATGTTTGCATACTGAACGGAGGTGGGGGGGGGGGAGGGGCAAGGCACAGTGAAAAAGGAGGAGATTTGGATTTGGGTGGGGTGCTGGGGTTGGGGATATTTCTTGAAATTGAAGAATTCGATATTCATACCATTGGGTTGCAGGTTACCCAAGTCTGAGGAGTAGTTCTTCCGATTCACATGTGGCTTTACTTTGGCATTGGAGGAGGGCAAGAACAAAAAGGTTGGTCTGAGAACAGGGACTTAAAATGGATAACTGAGAACTCCAGCAGGCCTTAGCTGACAGAGAGCATATGATTGATGAAATGGTTGTCTCCTATCCGCTTAGTTTCTCCGATGAACAAAATGTCACATCGGAAGCACGGAATTGCAATAATTGAAGTTGTCGAAAGACTGATAAATCATTTGCTTCTGGAATTCAGTTTTCATACAATATAAATGTAGACTTGATTAGATTGTTTAATTAAGAAGTCTTGTGCTATTTCAATCCATGTATGCACTTCCCAGGTAAATTGCATTGATGATAGAATTCAATAGTGCGCAAAAACAGAATGCAGCAGACAGCAAGCAAACATGTTTTCGCGGATGGGTTTAAGAACTACTTTAAATTTCACAACACGCTGAGACAAACCTCTCCATCTTATAGCTTTGACAGTTGTAAATTGTCTTCAGTGTTTTTAAAGTTTATTGAATTATTTTTTTGGCTTGTTCTGCTTGAATTGCTACAGTCATTTCAGCTATATTACAATTGGTGTCTTAATGACTAGCACAAAGAAAATCCACGATTCCTAAAACTGCCTGTAAAAGCTTGATATCAACAATATTAATTATTCTCAATGCATGAGTAAAGGATACGAGGCACAGCAAAAGGCTGAGCAAAAGCATGGAACGCTGATCCCCATGTGATTTGCCAAGGAGCAATATAAGTGTACACAAATCTCAATTTATAGAAAAGCTCCCATAACTAAAACAAAACAGAAAATATTAGACAAATATATTTTTACATTTCAACCTATGAATTCATACTCCACAACAACACAAGACTGCATTTAATTTGTATGTAAATAAAGTACCAATAGGCAATGCTTTCCTCCTTACGAGAAATGGTATCCAATACTGTGCAAACACATGAACTGCAGATAGACACAAAATGCAGGAATAACTCAGCGGGGACAGGTAGCATCTCTGGAGAAAAGGAATGGGTGACATTTCGGGCCGGGACCCTTCTTCAGACCCCTGACCTTCTGAAGAAGGATCCCGACTCAAAACGTCATCCATTCCTTCTCTCCAGAGATGCTGCCTGTCCCATTTAGTTACTCCAGCATATTGTGTCTGCCTTCGAATTAAACCATCATCTACAGTTCTTTCCTACACATGAACTGCAGATGCTGGTTTATGCTGAAGATAGACACAAAATGCTGGAGTAACTCAGCGGGTTATGCAGCATCTCAGGAGAAAAAGGATGGGTGACATTTTGGGTCAGGACCCTTCATCAGAAGGTCAAGGGTCTGATGAAGGGTCCCAACCCAAAATGTCACCCATCCTTTTTCTCCAGAGATGCTGCCTAACCCTCCCAGATGCCCAATTGATGTAGATATCTAAAATAAATTACAGATTCAAGCCTTTGAGTTAAAATACAAATAGTTTTCCTTTCCATTGATGCTGCACGACCTGCTCAGCTTTTGCTATTTTTAAACCATTAGATCATAAGACATATGAACTGAATTAAACTATTCAACTCATCGAGTCTGCTCCCCCATTGGATCATGGCTAATCTATTTATCCCTCTCAAACCATTCTCCGACCATCTCCCCATTTACTTCTAAGCATTGGCATGTACCAATTAAGATCGAATAGCCCCATTCGTGTAAACTAAATTCACATCTGTAATCATTTCAATGAGTGCATAAACCAATGGCATTGCACAACAATTATTTCTTGTATACAATAGAATCCTGTCTTTCATTCTATAATTTATGATGCCAGGAACACCAAAATAAATAACTAAACTGTGCAACCACCCCATTCCCACAAACTAGGAACTTTTTTCTCTGTCAATGCTGGATAGTTTTGACTTGCATCGAATAACTTCTTACAATAACATACCTTGCTGAATAGTATCGACATGAAGAAGAGATCCAGCAGCAGAGTTTCTGAAAAAGCTTTATAGTCAAAGGTGAAGAACAGCACAGTGAAAACAACTGTCACATATTGGTAAGTGGGGCTACTGTAAGAAGATCGAAGCAATTTCATCCCTGCGATGGTGATCATGAACGCACCAAACCTAGAGAAGAACACAGACAGTACTTGAGAGTACCATACTTAACACAATCTTAAAGAAAATAACCTTAAAGAAAAATAAGGTGAATAAATCCCCAGGACTTTAACCAGATATATGGTCAAGCAATGCGAGAGGTTGGGGAATAAGTTACTGGGGCCCTGGCAGACATTGGCATTATCTTTAGCCAAGGGGGCAGTTCTGCAAGACTAGAGGGTGGCTAATGTTGTGCCTTTATTTAAGACTGGTTGCAAGGACAAGCTAAGGAACTACAAGCCAGTAAGTTGTTTATGGGAGGGGATTCTGCAGAAGAGGAACTACCAGCAAGAACTGATTAGGAATAGCCAGCAAGTCATCGTGCATGGGATATAGTGTCTCATGAATTTGACATTTAAATTAAAAGAGAGTTTCAAGATGATTGGATCAGGGGGAGGCATTGGAAGTTATTGATATGGCGTTTGGCAGGGTCACAAGTGATAGGCCCGTCCAAAGGGGCAGATCAGGTGGGATTCAGGGACACTGGCAAACTGGATTCAAAATTAGCTTGTTGGAAGGAATCAGAGGGTTGTTGTGGAGGATTGTTTTTGTTATAGGAGGTCAGTGACTATTGGTGTGCCTCATGAATCTGTGCTGAGTCTACCGTTGTTTTTCATCTACATTAATGATTTGGATGAAATGTGTTTAATGCGGTAAGTAAATTTATGGATGACACCAACATTGACAGTATGGAAGGCTAGCTAGGTTTACAAACAAATCGGAATCAAGTGGGCCAGTGGACCAAGGAATGGTAGATGGAAATTAATTTAGAAGTGTGGCATGATACATTGTGGCATGTTAAATCAGGGCAGTACGTTCACAGTAAATGGAGGAGTCCTGGCAAGTGTTTGTAGAGCAGAGAGACTTAAGGGTGTAGGTGCACTGTTCCTTCAAAGTAGCGACAGAGGTAGACAGGGCGAAGGTTTGGCATGTATTTGGCATGCTTGTCTTCATTGGTAACGATATTGAGTAGAGGAGTTGGAACATTATGCTCCTGCTGTACAAATGTTGATGAGATCATATTTGGAGTCAGTTGGGTAGTTATGGTCATCTAGCAATTGTAAGGATGTTATCAAGCTGGAAAGTTTGCAGAAAAGGTTCATCAGGATGTTACCAGGACTTGAGGGTTTGAGATGTAAGGAGAGTCTGAATAGGCTGGGACTATTTTCTCCGGAGCATAGGAGAGTGACTAGCTTTGTTATAAAACCTGGTCGGCATGGACAAGTAGGGCAGAAGAGACAGTTTCTGTGCTGGATGACACCGACAATGATTAGACAATGACAATCCTCTACTTGCTCCCTATGCTTCTTGAGCAGTCCTGAGCAGCCACAAAGTTCCTGATTAAGGATCTGAAATGAAATGACCTGCTGGCATTGCGAGAAGGCCACCGCCACACTAAGGCTGTTTGAATGACAGAAGTTTATTTTTATGGAATTCACAAATCACCACCTATTTGAGACATGCAATTTAAAAAAAAACAGTTCTCCCAGAATTTCTACTGTTTTTCAACATGTTGCTTGATGCATTTGCATCATGGAAAACCACAATTTGCAACATTTTCAATGGTGCAACCCCCTCCCCACCGACACGCAGAGGGTCGCTTGCATGTGGCACAGCAAAACTAAAAAGGAGTAAGAATATATCAGTGACAGAAAGAATAATAAAGAGAAACACCTTACTCTGCGTCCAGTTTCTTTGGACTAGCTATCGTCTTTGCGCTGCTGCTCAGCTCATTGAGGACAATCAATGGGTAAATTACATTCTTTTCCACAAATAGCAGCCATACATAAATCTTTTCAAACCACATAACATGAGCAGCATCTGCAAGAAGAAAACAGTTAAGAGGCTTGCTGAAGATGTGCAGCCAAACAATTCATCATCAGATGGTAGTCGCTCTCAAATTATTTTTTAAATGTTTTTGTGGCAAATCATCATATTGATAATCAGAAATATCTTTATTGGTAGTTATTGGACTATCACTGAAATTTATATCAATCTTTTTACATACAGTGCATGCACATGGTTGTGAATGTATAATTATTAAACAAATAGATTAACATTTTAATACATAGAACATTTTCAAAACAAATTAATAAAAGGATATTTAATTTAACAAGAATAGGAAGCAATAAATGTGCTCTATAATTTAAAATTAAATCTCCAAATGATATCATGTTATTTGGATTTTAATAATTACTGAAATGGATCTTTCCTGATCTAATTCCAGTCGATAGGAACAGTCATAGCAGGTTAAAAGTTCATGTTAAAGTAAGGACTTAAAGCCGGGCAGCCTAAGCAATAAGTAAAATGAAGTCAGCATGTAGCAAAACAGGGTATTTTGCAGTGGGCACATTGAGGGGTTGCTTTGAGATAGATGCAAGTGCTGTTATTTGGTCAAAGAGCCAGCTTTGATGAATACCTGGCTTCAATGAAGAGGATGAACAGAAACAAGGTAACGTGTTTTGGATTTAGACACAAAATGCTGGAGTAACTCAGCGGGACATGCAGCATCTCTGGAGAGAAGGAATTGGTGACGTTTTGGGTCGAAACCCTTCTTCTTGACTCGAAACGTCCCCCATGAACAATTACAGATATCTGGTTGTGAGAGGGACAGTTCAGACAACTCAATGTTCCAGGGTATCCATGTTTCAGACATGATAAAGGGAGAGAGGTACAAAAAGATGGAGTTGCATTACTGATCAGAGAAACTTTCACCACTACACTCAAGGATATCATATTGGAAGATTCATCCACTAAAGCAATGTGGGCAGAACTCAAAAATACATAAAGTACAATCACTCTAATGGGATTATACTATAAGCCTTCCAATAGCCAGTGGGAGGTGGAGGTACTGATAATAGATTATGGAAAGATGCAAAAACAACAGGGCTATTGCAGGTGACTTTATTTTCCCTTGGGTTAGATGTGTCAGAGTATGCAAGGGGGTTTTTTGAAACAGTCTGTGGATAGTCCAACCAAAGGAAGGAGCTCGTATTGGGAAACCAGATATCTGTAATGGCTACAACATAATTGTTCTATATATCAATCCAAGCTCGAAGTTCATCGTATTTACCCGTATTGCCTGACCAGGTGGGAAAGCATTTTGGGAACAGTAATCACAATTCATAAGCTGTAAGGCAGTTATGAATAAAGATTTCTGGATCTTTGGAGACAGTACTAAATTACAACAATATTAGGGAGGAACCACCGAGAGTAAATTGGGAGCAGCATTGGGTAAATTGTTAGCTGAAGTCCACATTGGACATGTAGGAGTCTTATAAGGATCAGCTGATCAAAGTTCAGGACTGGCATGCTCCATTGAGGAGAGACAAGGATGGCAAGGTAAGGGAACATTAGATGGCGCGAGAGATTGTAAATTTGGTCAAAAGAATGAAGCTTACATAAGGTTTTATAAGATTAAATCAGACATACATGAGGTTTGTACTGAAAGCAGGAAGAGTTTAAGCAGGGAATTAGGAGGGCAAAAAGTGGTCATGAAATGTCCATGGCAAGTAAGATTAAGCAAATCCCAATGCTTTCAACAGACATTAAAAAAATAGGGTATCTGGGTCAAGAGTAGGGCCACTCAAGAATAATGGGAATTTAAGCTTAATGTCAGAGGATGACGGAGGAGAATGGGTTAATGAGGACAGTCAGTCTGGCTTTGCAGGTGGCAGGTCATGTCTTGTTAACTCAATTGAGTTTTTTGAGGAGTGAATAAGGTGAATGATGAGGGTAGGGCAGTGGGTGTGGTCGACATGGATTTTAGTAAGGCATTTAATAATGTCCCTTGTTGTAGGCTAATCCAGAAAATCAAGATACATGGAATGCACAATCATTTGGTAGATTATATTCAGAATTGGCTTGTTGTTTGTGATGCACTATACAGGACTTGGAAGAAAATGTGGATGGATTAATCAGCAATTTTGCTGCCAACACAAATATTGGTGGAGTTTCATACACTGAAGAAAGCTGTTAAAGGACACAACAGGATATGTATCAGTTACAGATATGAGCGGAGAAATGGTAGATAGAGATTAAATTAGGCAAAAGTGAGGTGTAGTACTTTGGGAGGTCAAATGTATGGGGAAAGTATACAATTATTGACAGGACCCTTCACAGCACTGATGTACAGAGGGAGCTTTAGATCCAAAAAGTAGCAGTGCAAATAAATAGAATGATAAAGGTGGTGTATGGTATGCTTTCCTTCTTCGGTCGGGGCATTGAGTACGTCATGTTGTATCTTTATAAAACTTTGGTTATACTGCATTCAGACTGTAGTGTGCTAATTTGATTGCAGGAAGGATGTAGAGTTGTTGATTTAGGGGGTATTAGCTATATGGACAAATTGGGCAATCTTAAATTAATTTCTCTGGAGTATCAGAGGCTACGGGGAAACCTGATAGCAGGTTGAAATGTTAAATACTAGAAGGTTATGGTTAGAAGGGGAAGTTTGAAGAAGATGTGCCGAGCAAGTTTAAAAAAAAATGAGTGGCATGTATCTGGAACTTTCTGCAGTGGTGGCGATAGAAGCAGATACAATAGTGATGTTTAACAGACATTTGGTCTGTTCCAGAGCTGGACGATTCTATGTTCTATTTCACAATATTTCAGTAACTTGGTATGTGCTTGGTTGACTTTACTTGAGCAACATTTGAGAAATAACAGATTAACAACAAAATCTCTGAACTGTTCATCGCACCTATATGGACAGTCATAATCCTTTGAACATTGTATTGTTTTTATAGGAATACTTACTTCTCACTTCAAATTGATAGTACTCCTTGGTTTTCAGCAGTGGATGAGAAAAACAGTGCCAGGGGAGCTGCTTTCTGAGCTGGGGCAGCAGGTAATGGGTTAGAAGTCCCACTGTACCTACCAGGGTATACAGCACATAGCTGAGGACAGGCTGGGAGATGGCAGAAAATGCACAATTAATACATTTTTTCCAGTACAGCATAACAATGATAAATCACTGTGAAACATTAAGATATATTAACAAACTCATATTAATGTAAGGGTATTGGCATTATTTAGGGTTTATTCGTCACATAGAATTCTGTTTTGGGGCACAGAAAAGGAGCTTGAATTTCACGGAAACAAAAACTATTATTTGGTAATATGAAATAAATGTAGTATAAACTAAAAACAACAGGCAAGTCTGACAGGACTTGAATAGAGAAATTGTGTGAACATTTGAGGTCAATGGCCTCTCCTCAGAACTAGACAAGGTTTACACTTCAGTCTGAAGAAGGATTTCGGCCCGAAACGTTGCCTATTTCCTTCGCTCCATAGATGCTGCTGCACCCGCTGAGTTTCTCCAGCTTTTTTGTGTACCTAAGGTTTACACTAAACTGTTTTAATATGCATTAAGAATTGAGAGGAGAGTTGTGACAGGGTGAACCATACAATGTTATCCATTTAATCATTTAGTTTAATAATTTGTGTTCTAGCCTGTCCTGCATCTGTCCTTTCTTTCTTACTCTTCGATATTCATGATTAATTCCTTCCCTTGCAATGCATCTTAAAAATGGATTTAATTTAACTTTTTTTCAGATCCGATGAAAGATCACAGACATTAAAAACATAAGTTTCTTTCTGCAGATCCTGCCTGAGTTACTGAGTATTTTCCTCATGTAATATTTTGTGTTTTACAAGTTTTGTAATGCTAGGGTAATTGAAATTCATAAAAATGTTACACTACTTGGACTATTATTAATAGCTAACATTTTTTTCCTTTTTATCTCCCAAGCAAATATTCCTTTGACATTTTCCTGTAATCTTGATTTAACAGTAAAGAACAGAAACTAACAACAATTGTTCACCTAAAGATATAAATTGTTCAATCCCTAGATCAGATAAATCAAATAGCGCTATATAAATAAACACTACATTGATTAAAAGGTAACTGCATTATTAATTAATGGACAACTCTGATGAAAATTGCCAAATCTAAGATGAAGTGCATTCTCTACTCAAAATACTATTAATGTTTTGGACAATTGACAGCAGTGTCAATTACAGTTCTTGACATATCAATAATCCCTGATTTCTACAGGGAAATGCTGCACTTTGTGAAGAATTAAGGCTGTTGCACAGTTAATTCATACCCAATGCGATTTTGTGGTAATTATGTTAAATACCCAAACATGAAGCACCCTGCATTTCCATCTTAGTTTGCAGATCACTGCAGTGTTATTTAAAAATATATAATAATTTCGGAAAACAATGCTCCTAAATGGTGAGATCTGGGGGAAATTCTGTGTCTAAATAGTACACGTAATTCCTCAATATTACAAGTTATGTCTTTGATTTTGGTTTTACTCTTCATGCTCAATCTAGCAGATCACTATTTTTGAATGGAGCAGCTGTTAGGAATCAAGCACCATAGGAATCAGTGTGAAGAAGGGTCACGATACTAAATGTCACCTATCCATGCTCTCCAGTGATGCCACCTGACCCAGTGAGTACTTTGTGTATTTTTCTTTGTAAACCAGCATTATACAATAGCATTAAACTCTGCCTCACAATCATGATTTAGTTCTGATGGAATTTCCATTAGCAGAATATGGACCATTCCACAGAACATTTCTCTTCTCAAAGCTTATTTTCTCTCCCGATTCTGTGCCAGGAGAGCACCAGCAATGCTAATCAATTGCACCGACCACTGGCTATAGGATTTTGGCTCTGCAAATGGAAAAGTGAAGTATTTTACCTGCAGGGCAATGAAGACAGTGCTGACGTGGATCGCAAAGTATAGCACAGCAATGACTGCACATACTATTAGGTCGGACTGTAATCGTTCATTCTGGAGGAAACAAAAAAAAGAGTAGGTTTACTAGAATGGGCGGGTTGTCTTATGTAAATAAATTGGATAGGCTGGGTTTGTGTCCACTACAGTTTACAAGAGTGAAGACTATTAAAACAAACACAAACCTGATCGATGTTAACAGG
This sequence comes from Amblyraja radiata, assembly GCF_010909765.2. Lineage (NCBI taxonomy): Eukaryota > Metazoa > Chordata > Chondrichthyes > Rajiformes > Rajidae > Amblyraja > Amblyraja radiata. The sequence goes on from NC_045964.1 coordinate 19,958,568, forward strand.
ATGGATGTGGAGACAGAGTGTATGCATAGAGAATGTTTCTCCTTGTTTGAGAAACTAACATAAGGGATTACTATTTAAGAGTGTAAAGGTGAATTTTCTTTACTCTGAAGGTTATGAAACCAAAGATGTTTTGAGTGTGCTGTATATAACCCAAAAACAAAGCAAATATATTTGGCAACTAACCATAAAGTAGCATGTAGAAACAAATGTGGAAAATTAAAAAAATGATTACTTACAACAGACTCCTTCAACTTTTCTGGTAGGGGATCTTTTACATCTGCTCGAGGGTCTTCAGGATTCTTATCATCAGTATTTGGAAAAAGTTTCGACCTCACTAAAGACCTACAATTTCAAAATGAACAACAGTATAACGGCATTTCCTCATTTCAGTTTTTCCTTGATATTAATTCCATTGTGAGAAGATCCATTGTTCACTCCACATTGCCCCTATTCAGCTTTCTACCCTTGTGCTTTTCTTTTAGTCTCAAGTTGCAAATGGTTAAGCAAAAGAGAGTATGTGCATCAGTAAATCTGCTCATCAAATTAATAAAATGTTTAATCATTTTTATTTGCATATATACATATATATATATATATATATATATATATATATATATATATATATATATATATATATATTTCAGCTTTAACTTCCAGGTGGAATACTGTAGGAAATCATAAGCATTTTGACAATCAGAACTGGTTAGCAGAAAACTTAAGTTATATTTATCATTTGGTTTTGGATCTTAAGGATTAGATAATATATTACTTAATTGGCCATTCTTCATGTGGAAGTTAGTATAATGAAGGCATGAAAGAAAGGCAAGCGGAGAAGCAAAGAAGAGAGAAACAACATGAAATCACTTTTATAAAGTATTTCTCACAATCTCTGAATGTCCCCAAGTGATTCATGGCCAATTAAGTCCTTGTGGAGTCACTGTCACAATGTAATATAACAAAAATGGTAAATTTAGCAGCACAAAATCCCATAAACAATGTAAACAACATTGGCCATTCAGAAATCTGTTTCAGTATTCTTGGAGCAGGGACAATTGTTTGCTTGAACAATGAAAGGACTTCCTTGTGGGAACATTACTTACTTTCCCAAGCCAGCTGGCTACAATTCAATGCTATCTCAGAAATATTAATTCCCATACACAGCACACCACAGTCCCCTACTAAATGTTACCCTTACAAACATTACTTGATGTCCAAAGAACGATTACTGGATGGTAATCACCAGTGACAGGAACCCTTGATGATTTTCTCCTCGGGCATTGATGTATATTTTAAGACTATGGGAATCTCCTTGTGCACATATGCAATTGTTTTTGTCTAAAGCTGTCAACTATGAATTTACAAGCACACAAAAAATGAGAATGTGTCCAATGTTTCTAGTTATATCTTTTCATCCAACCACCAAATTTTGAGGATAACATTATTTCCATTTCAATTGTTCTACTGTGACATCCGTATTGTCAGCACTTTCTAAATAGTAATGCAGGAATACTTCAATAATTTGGCCAATGCGGGATATTAGTCGTATCTGGGATATTAGTCATATCGTGCTAGCAGATATTCATACTATTGTATATTATTCTTATTAATAACCCAACACCTTTTGAATTATCTTTATTTCAATGTTACAGAATATTATTATTTATTTTCCAGGGAAACTGGTAAATGTAAAGGGACTGCAGGAACTGGGGCTCCAGTGAGTTAAAAGGGGTGTAACAAACATCACATAGTGTATCAGGTGCAGAACCATCATCATTTCTGAATAGTCGGGGGGGAGGGGATGATGATGAGTGATCAGAGTTTCAATCCACACATTCTTAGCAAAGGTAATTCTGCTAGCCAATAAACAATTAACTTTTAGGATAACATGACTAAAAGATTAGGAAGTTAACTTTTAAAGACTGGATAAGTTGCTGCAGGTGTTCACGCAACCTCAAACCTTTCTCCAATATTTCTCAGCAATTTCCTCCAGAGCAGTGGAAATTAACAGACCTCTTGTAAAATATGTTTACTACTCTCCATGTGGCAAACTTGCATTTTAAGCTTTTTTCAGAGCTAACATCTTTGACCTTATAGAACATAGAACAGTAAAACACAGAAAAAGGACCTTTGGCCAACAATACCCCTGCCGAACATGATGCCAAATTAAACTAATCTCCCCTGCCTGCGTGTAATCTATCTCCCTCCACAATGTTGTTGATTTTATGGCTGTGCTCAATTCTAATATTTACTTAACGTTCTTTCTGAATACTGGGAGTATTCCAATGATCCACCCAAAACCATTCTTTAAAAAGTGACGACACTGCCATGCAACTAAGTGTAACTTTCCTGCTGGAAAATACAATTTGACTGTTACTTTTAAGTAAATTAAAGAGAAGTACAGAAAAACAACTCTAAACTACTACTTCTGTAATTCAATAACATTGCTTTTTGAGACATGTAATATTCTTCCCTCCAAAGACAATTCCGTAGGCACCGATCACCCTCCTGTGCCTTGTCCAAGTGAATGCCAGCAGAATGTTCAACCATAGGTGTAGTTTTTGCTTCCCTCCTTGTCTGCAGATATGTACTTTGAATGAAGATGGTTTGAAAGCCATCAGGTGATTCTACCCTTAAACTAGTTCCCAGAGGAAATGGTCACTCTGTACCTCCTCTCCTGAATCTCACATCACCTTTAACAAGATCACATAAGAGAATCAATGGTACTGATGAATAGAGGCAGCTTGGTGTACATGGACAAGGATCCATGACACTAACAGCACAGGCAGATAAGTGTTTAAGGAGTCAGATGTGGACACCTTCCTTCAACAGACAAAAAAAGAGCATGAGAACAGGGTAGATTTGGGACAAGAACATAAAACATCAGTTGAGCCACAGCTGAAGAACTGTGATTACAACTGTGATATGATTGCAATGAAGAGAGTGTATAATCGCCAAGATGGTGCACACAGATGAAACATCTGAGATGGGGAAAGTTTGGATGGGCTGGTTTGTTTTTCTTGGGAGTGGAGAAGGCTAAAGAGTCACTTGATTGAGATATACGGGCAAGGTACATAATGAAAAACTTTTCATATGATTTTAAATGCTTGATTAGATTAACCCTTCATCTTTTGAACACAAAGGAAGATCAACCAAATGTATCCAAACTGCTGAAAATCCAACAAAAATCTGCAAATGTTGTAAGGGTCTAACGTCTGAAAGAATAGCTATTTCCACAGACGTTGTCCTCAAATACACAGATTGCTAAGTATTTGCTTTCCTTTAGTTTTCTACTGACATTATTTGAACTTAAAGTAAACGCTTAATTCACTTACATTAATACACAGGGGTCGCTGCTTTGTCTGCTTAGATGATAGGAGACAGCAACCAACAGGCCACAAAAGACAGAGAAAAGAACTGGAATGTGTTGTGCATCCCAAGAATCCTGGAACGTAACAGTAAAACAAAAAAATTATAATCCCGAATGCGATAGTTAATTGCCAAGTGTAACTGCGAACGAGGTTTAAGATCATGCGATTTAATGAAACACAAAGCATGGTGCATCAAAAATGGTCAAGCCTCAGTGGCATGATTTGCTCTATTATGGAAGGGATCAAGGCCTCAAGATTCAATGTAAATTTAACACCATCCCAGTTAGGCAAAATCATCAGACCTTTATTTCTTCAAAAAAATAGAAAACAGATGCAACAAAATGTCACAGAATCTTTGAAACTTGCACATTTAGGAATCCGGTTTATTTTCTTGATGAACATGTTGAGATCAATACAAAGTTTATTTTTCACTAGTCTAAATCTTTAGCCCTACTTCTGTGGTTTGAAAAAGTTCTCTAAACTATCTCTCTCTTAAAACTTCTATTTTTCTTCTAGCTTAAAATTATCCAGTTGTCTCCTTGCAACCCAACTTTTTCCAGATCCGATGCACAGAATCACAAGAGGGTACAGAGCGTGGTGGATTCAGCCCACTATTACATGCACAGTCCTCCTCCTCCATCATAAGCATCTACATGAGCCACTGCCTCAAGAAGGGAGCACCTATTGAGGATTCCCACTTTTCACTGTTACAATCAGACAGGTGGGACAGAAGCCTGAAGTTCCACGCCACCAGATTCATTATCGAGTGGATGCCCAGATTTGAGCTGCTGGATCCATTCCATATTGCAATTTCGTAGTACTCAATTTGACGACTGCACTTTGTCAACCTTTATCAGGCCTGCATAAACAGTGAAGTAAAATCAACAGGGCATGCTCGATGCAAGCATACCTTGTGAATGATTTTGCATGTATCATCTTGTTAAAATAAGAGTATTTTCCCTTCCAATTCTCATGGAATTCTTTGGATGGGAGGAATGATAAGAATGCTCCAGACTCTGTGTGGTCTGTAGGTCTGTGTGGAATCAATAGTGTTATTTTACCTCTGCAATTTGGATAAATCTAATCCAAATTGATTAAAGTCTGATTTGTCTGGCGTCTTGAAAGATCCTATTGAAAAGTAGTCGTAATGCCTCAGTCTTTGAAATCAACTTGCATCACAAAAATCCTCTTAATTTGGCAATGTTGAGAATCTTATTCAGCGCTGGTTTAAACACGTCACAGGATTATCCTGAAGTTTAAGTGCTAACTCCTCAACAGTTGCTAGTGAGTCTAATTACCTCCATCAGATTGAAATACCTTCAATAACAAAATGAATTAAAAAAAGTACCTACCCTTAGGGCACCATAACACAGCCCATATAACAAAGCTACAGCCAAGATACTACGAATGACACTGAAGAGTGACGCAAGGAGATTTGTGGTAGCTGAAAAATGTAAACAGAGAATTGAATACTTCCCTGTAAAAAAAAATCTAAAAGTTACAATGGCTACTTTGTTTCAAACTCATACGAACTTTCACTCAATATATTTAAAGTCAAAAGCAACATATTCAAAATTCCGCTTAACCATGGGAAGGGAATCAAGTGAAGGGAACAGCCATACTTACAGAATACTTATTACACTATATTTCAAGTATTGTCAATACCTTCCTCCCACTACAAAAATTGTGCCATTTCCTTTCACCTTAGCAGCATTTAGACAATAATCTCATTCACTGTGGTGTTCAAATGAAGCCCAAGGAACCAAAATCTAGGGCAATACTTCAGTACAGAAATGCAAAAGTTGCCCAAAAAAAGTGCCCAATATTAACCAAAACAAGTTTTTCTTGTTCAGGTAATTGAAAAAGATCCCAATGCATTACTCAAAGAAGGGAGTTCTTCCAAAAATCCTTAATTTAGGTGCCCACCCTCTTGCTTTTGTTAAACTGGAGGACCATCGGTGTTTATGTTAATAGAGAAATTTTAAATCATGAAATAGGACACAGCAGAGGGACATATAAAATACAATGAGAAAATTCAGGACAGAGCAGAAAGAACGATGTGACAAAGAGGATACAGACACTTTGGCATTCCCTACCTGAATTAATGATTAAAGAAAATATCCTCTCTATAGTTAAGAATAGGTGAAATAAGTGATTGATGGAAATATGTTTTATAACCATGGGATGAGTGTTCCATTTGGGTTTTCAGCATGACGACATGGGGAACAGGGGACTGATGAGAGAGCTGACACCAATATAGAATTCTAAATAATTGAAATGGGTTTTGTCAATTTAAAGACATATTTTGAAAACATCAGACCAATGAAAACTACATATGGAGTTGCTCAAGTTTGTTTTGAAGGTGCTCAAAACAAAAGGATTTATCTTCACATCAGATGCCTGACCTAACAAAAGAACACTGCAAATATCAGAATACTTACCATTTCCACCAAAGATATGAATATCGAATTGTTCACAAAGATACATCACAAATGTATTTACTTGCGGAAGCAACCCAATGAAGAATATCACTGGGAAACAGAGAGTAAATGCTATAAAGGAGAAAAACATGAATCAGTAACACAGAGAAACGTATGTGTCAGTAACAAATAACTGAAATTGATTATAGATATTAGACAACAATGGACAGAGTGCAAGGCATTCCATCTACCACAAAGTAACCAGGGGGAAAACAAATAATTTCAGTTCTTGCAGCTGAAGTTAACCAGTGTCTGTAAACTTTTTGGGCTTTGGTCCAAATAGCATACATAGATTCATCTTTAGCACAATGGCATCAGATACCAATTGTGTCACTAATAATTGTAATACTACCCAGATGAAGTCGTTTTGATCATAAAGGAGTCACATTTTACTGGAACAATTACTGACACTGGATCTATTTCATTTCACTTCTTGAATCTATGCTACTATTCTTCTCCAATTCTACTCATCGCAATTCTCCCTTTCAATATTGCTTTCAATATATGCTTTTTTAAACAATCATTTAATTCCTTTAATAGAATAAATTAATCTCTAATTCAATAATATTTGATGTCGAGAAGTCATTGTTCAATCAGTCACTATATAAAACAATTATTTTCTAGTCCTATATTTGTATCATTTTGCTATCATCTTGCACACATAAGATTTCTTCTCACTGTGGTCACAATCTTGGCTTCAATCCTTCATAAAACTGAAACTTATTAAAAAAGGAGTCATCCTTAGCTTCTCTTCTTCTGTTAAAAAAATGCTAAAATTCGAGTCTTTCTTCATAATTTAATCCTTCAAACCGAATACCCATGCGGGAGATGATTCTATGCAGTACTGTCACCTTTCCCATTTTGGAGCACCTGGCACAAAATGTCACCCCAACAACACGTTATAATTTGGAGGGGAACATTATTTCTGTATTTTTATCCTTAATGTTTATCAATAGAAAATCAAAGATTTTATGCCTTCTTATGATGTAATGACTTTACTTTTTACTATCGACATTGTAAGATCAGGTCTTCTCCCCACAACGTTGGCCTTACTCCTCAAGGACCTATCAATCACAGCTTTAAAAATACTCAATGATTTGCCCTCCAGAGTCATCTTTGGCAATAAATTCCACAGATTCACTCCTCAAGGAAATTCCTCCTTATCTCCATTCTAAATGTTCACCCTTTTATTCTGAAGCTGTGCCCTCTGTTCTTAAGACTCTCCCACTACTAGAAACAGTATTGGGAGGTCTCTCTCCAAATCTACCCATCGTAAAAAAATGACCCTCTAATGTGCACTTTTTTCCCTCCTTTCCTCTCATATTTTATTTATTGAACTACTTCCGCAACCCATTCTGACATACCAGGATGAAAGGTCCCAACCATATATCGCATCTATACATTTCCCTCCACATATGCTGCCTGACCCAGTGAGCTCGTGCAGGTTTGACTTTTTTTTTCTCTCTCATACTGCAAGTTTTATCGAAGTCCTTCTGCAGTATTGCCAAGATTCATGGTTACATAAATACACCTTCCCCCTCTATTTCCCCCATCACATTAATTTGGTACCACCAGCAATTTCAACACATTTCCCTAAATTCCTGACTCAATTTTTCTTTCTTCATAGTCATTGTGATCCAGGAAAATGAACGCTTATGGGTGAATTGCTGAATGGCATATAATTGCAACTCGGTTATGGCAAATACTTTTAACTTCATGTTTACAATGATTTGAACCTTTCAAATGACAATTACTGACTTCTAACCTGCCTTAGGAAAAAAAAAATCAATTTCAGTTTAGTTTAACTCAGGAGCAACAAATCAAATCTCATAATATGAGAAGATAGTGAAAGACCAACATTTTTGCGCCTTATTAACAGGGTTCAGTTCAGCACAAAAGAAAATCTATTTAATAATGTCAATAAACCTCCAAGGTTTACATTCATTAAAAAAATTCCTAAACAATAGCTATTAAGGAATGTTACAATACTGGATTTACTCACTACAGCTTTTGTCTAAAGTACTTACATTTCCTATTCCTGTAATGGTGACTAAGAACCGTGGCTACAAAGCGGCAACCTCAGTCTATATTGTTCCTGTAAACCAGCAGGTTTCTTATTAGAATATATCGCAAATTAAGCTGTACCTAAACAAATGATCCATTTCAAACATAACATCTGGTTACTGTTCAATTCTATACTGACAAAAAAAGTCAAGATTCAGATTCAGATTCAGATTCAATTTTAATTGTCATTGTCAGTGTACAGTACAGAGACAACAAAATGCATTTAGCATCTCCCTGGAAGAGCGACATAGCAAAAGAACCAAGTTGGTAATGCAAGTCTATCTTCTGCATTTATGATGAATATTTGAATTTCATCCATTACTTTAAATTTTACTCAGATATTACCTCCTCAGTTAGGGGGCATTTTACATTGACTGCCTGTTCCTAGTAAGTAGCATCAGTCTCCCTTTCTCCGAGTGAGTAGCATTGTGCTCCAGTGTATTCTACATAAACTGAGTTGCTCAAGATAATAGCGCCTGAAACTCATCACAAAAAAAATAAATATATATATATATATATAGATATATAAAATATATATTGTGTGTGTGGGTGTGTGTGCGTGTGCGTGTATACAGACAGCATCGTGCAACATTTTATCTGAGAGATGTTATTGCTGACAGTTTTGTGAAGGCCTGCCTCAGCCAGCTTTTACATTGGCTCCATCATCTAATCCCGGGGCCAAGGAAAGAGCGTTCACGTCGCGGCCCTGTTTCAACCAATCTTTCCACCACCACGCACAAGAAGCGCAAGACAGACACCATTGTGCAGATGCAGAGAAGTGTGTTCAGCTCTGGCTGAACAACTTCTAATCTTGTGTGTGGACTCGATAAGAAGAAGATCTAATCCCTCAGTCCTTACTCCACTTCTACTGAGTCAAGGCATTTTTACCCACTAGCCCTAGCCCCCCACCCCTTGAACTCCTTGTACAGCACCTTTCACCCATGCACTCGAGTCCTCCAATCCCATCCTTTATGCAATATACCCACTTGCTAAGTCCTTTCCTCATCCAGGAGTCTCATCCATTCCCAAGCCTCAGTTTTTAAAGAACTGTGGTGGGTCATGTTGATAATGCAAATAAAATGTTTTAACATGATAGAAAACATCCCAGAGGAATACATTCACTTCTAACATGGGATTCATGGGCAAAGGTTGCATTATGGAAAATTGTGGTATGGACAATTCTTTAGGAACACAAACCCTCTGAAATACCATAATAAAAGTAATAAGGTTAAACTGGAACATTTTTATTGATATATCATATATGAGGCCATTCTATGTATGCCATCTATTAATTGATGGAGTGTGTTGTGCAATTTGTGTCAATATTAAAACAGCTTATGACATGGAAATATGCATTTCTGCACAGGCCTAATTCAAAATCCAACCTTTTCTGCCAAATGAATGATTAGCAAAATTAGTGAATCATACTAAATAAATGCACCTGCTTCAAAACTTGACATCGAGCTGTTCTCTCACTGTAACAAAGTATATTATAATCTTTTTCATCTACAGTGTGTGAGGCATACAGATGCTTACAAGCTAGAGAAAAACAATCATTTAAAGTTTCATAGATCAATATTCAGTTTTATAATGTCCCCTTTGAGAACAATTACAATTTCACGTTTTTTATGCGTTATTTTTGTTCGGCATAAATCTTTAACATTTCTGAAAATAAACGATATAAAAAGCGTGCACTCAATCAACACCATTTCATACTGGTGAACGTGCTGCCAATCGGATTAATTCACAAAATATAAACAAAATGCATATTTTTGATTGTTGAAAGGACCAGTTGGTAGATTAATTAATTGAATCTTTAACAGTCTTCACTTAATAAACCCTTTAAAAATAATTGTAATAGATTAAAAGTGGTTCTGTTTCTAAATCCTAATAATCTTTTGACACACCACTCCTTACCCATGACAAGATCCCTGGCAGAAGCCAAAAGTAAAGGGCTGGTAAAAGCTACTCCATACAACTTAAATCTTGTTGCTGATGTATGTTTATTTCCATAATCCAACAGCCAGATCAAGCAACAGCATATGCAGAAATAGACAGGCCTGCTGTAGGCGATAATCCGATTATGACCCTACAAGAAAGCAAAAGATTGAATGTCATTTAACTGAAGACAAAGGTTATTCTGCAGTACTGTTCTTAAACATAACTCTGCCCACAGAATGCAAAGCCAATATCATCTGGTTGTAATCACACTGTGCCCAACACAAGAAAATGCACAAAAGCAAAATACTGTAGATTCTGGAAAGTTGAACTAAAATCTCAAAGTACTAGTAATACTTAGTTCGACAAAGAGAGTTAATGTTACAGATGAAAGATCTTGCTTCGGTTTTGTTTTTCTTCTCTCTCTCAGGTGCTGCTTAACCTGCAGGGTACTTCCAGCTTTCTTCTCTTTTTACCATGGAGTGCACGAGGGCTTCCAGACATGAGCAGAATCCACAGATGGCTATAGGTGCTCAGTGTTCTAAATGCACGAATCATTCGTATGTGCAAGGGCATAGTAATTAGCATGGTATATATTTGATAAGAGAAATGTTTCCAAATTCTGGGCTTTTATATGCTTGGAAAACAAAAGGAAAACTAAAGAGCTACAGCCAGAGAGGCGCATAAATGCATACACAAGATCGTCAATAATTTGCAATAATAACACAGCAAAAGATGGACGCTTGTTGCAAAGTGTCACTGTGAATAATATGAAAATATTATGACCTATTGTTAAATTATATGATGAACTTAAATTGCTGCATGAACATCTAGACTGTCAAGTATGGTATCTGAGTTCTGTGATTCTTTGAGATGTCTGGTCTGGTGACAATATTTCTATTGCTACTCTTGTTTTGGGGACATACTAATGGAAATAACACAGTGTTCAATCCCAGCCAGCAACCATGCCAGTTAGCAGGCATGGATGATGCGGAAATTCTCAGACGTCGTCTAAGGCATCGGTATGCTCTCATGAAATACTGGGTAAAATTGGGGGGTTGGTAAAATGATCGTATATGCGATAAAATAGGTGGTTGGTTTCGACAAGTTGGTTCCCTATGCGACAGGGACAGCTGGCAGACTAGTTCAAAATACACAAAGTTGGTGATCTTCAAAAAGCATGTACCCACTACCTTGTTCTTTAAAGGTAGACACAAAATACTGGAGTAACTCACTGAGTACCTCTCGCAGCTTGGTTTTGTTCAAGCACTTCTGTACCATATAACTCTATGACAATGATTGGATATTAGTCATGTTCCAGGAAAAGGATGAATTCATCACCTTAGATCAGGAGATACTGCCTAAAGACACAATAATTTGCCCAGAGCACATTAGGCGATTGCACACTACTTTATCAAATCTTTCAGACAAGACCTAGGAGGGATCCCCACGAGAATGCAGACAACAGTCAGCACAAGATTGGGAAATAAATCTTAGGTCATGTGTAATATAGCAAACTGCAATCTAAATACCCAAGCATTTGGTATATCTGGTTTAGATGCAAAGCAAAACTGTTTAACCTGTTCCAACCTCAACAGTGCCTTCCAATTACATTTTTAGTCCTGCATTAGAAATCCTAAGACTTACCTCCGCATGATTCCGTTTGGTACAAAGTGATAAAACAACTTTCTGTGCAGTTGTTTGTGGGAACCAAGAGATCAACATAGTGGTGACCAACATTGCTTAATGCTATGGGTTTCATCTTTTCTGTCACATGACTTGCTGGAAACATTGACAAAATTTAAGCATTCGTGTAGATCAAAGCCCACTGCCAAGGATTTCAACATTTACTTTGATAGATGGAACCAGCTACCACTGTAAAAATAACTCAATGATTGGACAGAATATTTAAATGGTTTGCAGAAATAATGTTTAAATACAGAAACAGAAGACCTGTATAGAAGTTTGAACCTGAACCCTTAAGACATTGTGCTATTGCATAAGTTTTAACTGGACCCGGAACATAAGGAATACCTCCAGTGTGGTGTGCAATTGCATTTCAGTTTCTTAATTAAATTGTGTTCCTAAAAAGTTTACCTTCATTTATATTTGTGTTCATGTATTTATGTGGGTATAAATGTAGGAATAATTAGAATGTTCTCAACTTTTCACCATGTACATATGAACCTTGTACCTTTGCTTTCTATGTCGAAAAATTTATAAAGAGAAACAGAAACAGGCATTTCCATAATATCTTTAACATTCTCACAATACATAAAGATACTTTGTAATTATGTCACTTGTTATAATTGCTTTAATATCAGAAAAGTAGAAATCAGTTTGGCACAAAAAGCCATGTAATAGATAACCAGTTACGACATTTAATCGGCAGTATGGTTTGAGTGATCAATGTAGGTTAAAGCTTTCAATGGTCTTTTATTGTCACATGTACCAATTAAGGTACAGTGATATGCGAATTACCATACAGCCAAAAAAGCAACAACAAAAAAAGCAACAAGACACACAAATGCATAAAAGTTAACATAAACATCCGCCACAGCAGATTCCCCACATTCCTCACTGTGATGAAAGGCAAAAAAGTCTAATCTTCTTCCTCTATTTCTCAAGTGGTCGGGGCAGTCGAACCATCCGTCGGGGCGATCAAAGCTCCCGCAGCCGTCGGTCGCTCCTGCATCGGGGCGATCGAAACTCCCGCGTAGTTCCCGATGTAGCTCTCTGACCAGAGAACGCGGGCTCCGTGATGTTAAAGTCCACAAGCACCCACGGTTTGAGCTCTGAGGTCAATCTCTGGCAAATGGATCGCGGGCTCCGGCGGTGAAGCTCTCGAAATCGGTCTCCAGCAAAGGCCGTCAACTCCTCGATGTTAGGCCGCAGTGCGGACGCAGATACGATACGGAAAAAATATCATATCTGCATTGAGATTAGAGAAAGTTTCCCCCAACCCTCCCCACCCCTCACATAAAAAAAGCTAAAGAACACTAAAAACAAGTATTTAAAAAAAACTAACACCATCCTTCTACCCAAGCAAGAGTATTGTTACTGAATGAATGGATGCTTCGATAACAGAGAGGGGGGTTGAAAAGTAGCTCAAGACAGTCCTGTAAGAGGTTGCAATGCACGAGTAGTCCATGAATGGCTGCACTTCGGAAAAGTTTGCCATGCAGGCCAGTGCTCTTGCCTATTCTGTCTGTTGCTCTTGGCTGCGAGTGGCCAAAATTCTCTCTTCGAGTTAGAGGTTTGGTTTACTCCCTGATGCAGTGGTGAACAACAAACTTTGAGATCTGTACAGATCAGAATGAGCACCCTAGTTTGATCCAGAAGGTAGGATGCTGACAGTGACACTTAAGATGAAGGATTTCAGGTACATAAGTCAGGCTGTATACGAGGACATAGCAGAACATAGAAGAATGTAGTTTGAATGCCAGCCATTAAAAAACATTTTGAAGGGAAAGTGATGGAGGAGTGATTAAAATATGGCTGTTCTGTGAGTAACTAAGAGATTACATTTTTCACAGGGTTAAAAATATTCTTACCACATTGATTTCTTGCCTGCTGCACGTCTTAAAAGTACATAATTAAATTACTTAGTCATGTAATGGTGATGAAAATAAATAGTTCTGATCTGAAATAATATTTAAAATATTCTAGAGCATATTCTATTTTTTAATCAGAACATTAATTGTTTTTTTCTGATTTTGTGATTAAAAATAAATAATATGCTGCTTTAATTATTTAATTTATAATTAGCTCACTATGGCATGATCTGTTCAAAAGTAATAATATTTAAACCACCATGTTCAGAATGACAACCAAAATGAAGAAGAGGTCTGACACAAAACATCATCTTTCCATTCCCTCCAGACACTGCCTTACCCACTGAGTTACTCCAACATTGTGTTTTGATTGAACGAGTTAATTGTTGGGTGTGAATTATTTATACTTTTATTCCTTTTGTGCAACATTAAACATCTAAAAGGTACTTTGGAAATTGACATGCAGCAAAAATAAAAGGCTGCCTTGTATTTAATCAATATTGGGGGAAGAAAACCTATTTTCATGTAACCTCTCCGTGGTAATCAAACACCGTCATTTCTTAAAAACACATCCAGTATTTTAATTACAGGCAGTCAATTAAATTGACAATCGATTGCTTCTATTGATACTTGCGCACCAAAACTATTGAACAATTTAACATACAGCCTTTAGTATTTTTAGCTTGTAAAAAACAAATAAAACTTAGTGTTATTGAAAAAACCTTTACTTTTGAAAATGCTGCAGGAAAAATAACTTTGCTATCGTGAGAATGTAACTCTCTATCCCCTAACCTCTTATCCCCATTGACACAATTGTTTTTACAATACAAATATCTATTGAATGAGGTTTATTTGTGACTACAGGTGCACAACCTTTTATCCGGAGTTCCGGAAACCGAAAAGCTCCGAAAACCGGACATTTTTTCCAGGATGTCGTCTGCACACCAAAGCACGCGTTTGGCGCCAAACTTGACCCGAAACGACCCACAGTCAACCCAGGTCTGTACTACTGTAGCGGCTGCCTCCTCCCCGGAGACCGGGGAGACACTTAAACATCTGTAAATCATTGCTTAAATGTTAGTCAGTTAGTTTGGAGGGCTTTTATGTGAAGGGGGAAACTTTAATTCTTAGTCCCCTACCTGGTCGGAGAGGCGGGGAGCGGGCAATGCCTTACCGGGTCGCCGTGCAGTAAGCTCCGGAGCGCTGTGGCCGCTGACTCCCAACATCGCAGAGCTGGGGCTGGGGCTGCGGGCGTCTGCTCCAAATCCAGCGCCGCCCGCGGCCGGACGCCCGCAGCCCCAGCTCCGCGATGTTGTGTGTCGGCGGCCACAGCGCTCCGGAACTTACCGGACGGCGACCCGGTAAGGCATTGCCCGCTCCCCGCTGGTATCCCAGCGCTGCGACGCCGCCGACTCCCAACATCGCGGAGCTGGGGCTGCGGGCGTCTGGCCGCGGGCAGCGCTGGATTTGGAGTGCCGCGCAGCCAGGGGTAGAGTTTCCGGAGTCGGAGCTCCAACCGGCGCCGCCCGCGGCCGGACGCCCGCAGCCCCCAGCTCCGCAATGTTGGGAGTCGGCGGCCACAGCGCTCCGGAGCTTACTGCATGGCGACCCGGTAAGGCATTGCCCGCTCCCCGCCTCTCCGACCAGGTAGGGGTCTAAGAATTAAAGTTTCCCCCTTCACCCCCCCCATCACATAAAATCCCTCCAAACTAACTGACTAACATTTAAGCAATGATTTACAATGATTCCCCGGTCTCCGGGGAGGAGGCAGCCGCTCCAGACGTTTCAAGCCGCCCGCGCTACCTACCTAATCTACGCTACAAAACTTCCATTCGGAAATCCGAAAAATTCCGAAATCCGAGAAGTGTCTGGTCCCAAGGCTTTCGGATAAAAGGTTGTGCACCTGTATTATGTAATAGCAGAACTACCTGTATTGTTTCCTCAATCAAATGCATCATACTAAATCAGTGCTTGTTAGTAACTTGAAAAACTTGTCAAAAAAACAATTAGTTAAACTTACATGTCTTGGAGAGGAAGAGTCAGGTTGGACACTCTAATAAAAAGAAATTAAGAAAATTGTAATTTATTTCATGATTTATTGGTATTTTTTCATCTAATATTCTTCACCAATAAAACACATACCTTCAGAAGTGAATATTGACAGCTGGCAATAACCAGGCAAAACTGGAAGACCCAAATGTCTTTAAAGAATCCGTCAATTAACAAAACAGATCCAAGGAAGGCAACAAGAATTGCCAAAACAATGGCCAAAACATTCTCCATGATTTCACGATTCCTAAGGACAAATCAGAATAATTATTCCAGGATGTTTTGGAAAGTAACTCTAAATTAAGCAGAGTTTGAAAGTAGAACTGATCTGCTTCACGTGGGAACATCACACCAAATTATGTAAATTGTTACGTAATGTAAAAACAACGGAAAATATACAGCCAAATGCCACAACACCTCTAGATTAATTCTTGCCTTACTGATTTCTTGCTATATCAATAGAGCCAAGTTTCAACTTATTCAGGAAATGTTACCTATATATTTTGAAGATTTGACTCCAGGATTCAATTAAATTTCCTGTGAAACTGCAAATCTTGATTTGCCAAATTAAATGATGAACGTGACATAGTTCTTTATTTTCTTTCTTACTCTGCTGTAAAACATCAATTTAAAAATTACAGACTCGACTCATAAGACTGCTTTGACCCATAATCAGATTCCGATTGGAAATTTCATCAAATAAAGTAAAAGTTAAAACAACATTTCACTTTATCTTGTTTATTCAGATGATGGTAGGAAAGTAAACAGGGGTGCCTTTTCTTTCCATATTGTTCCCGAATGCCTGAAGAGCAGGCAACCTGTTTGCACATGTAAATGAAAAATGCTTTTATGATGGAAGCCAAATGGCAAGATGTATCAATCTGGTGCCACCTATTGATCTTTCAATTGACAGTATCCTCTGCCTGAAATAATTGATCTACCTTCAAGGCTTAGTGTTAAAGTCACTTTTTTTTTTAAAGCTGTTCAAGCTGATCTGTTGTTGATATCAGTCTTCTGTATGCAGAATCTAGATGAGACTTGACTGCATGGTTCAACTATGAAAACCAGGGAGTATATAATCTGAAAGATGCTTACATGGAATCGTAATGTTTAAAATTGCAAAATAAAGGTGCCCAAAAATATTAACATATATATCTATCTGTCAATGGTCCAGAGTGCAGATGATTTTTTCCTAACCTTCTGAACTTGTGCTTACAAGAGTATTGGTTAAAAATGTATTGTTTAATATCCGAATTACAGCTCTAGTATTCATAAGAATTTCAACTTGAACATTATACAACAAACACTAAAGATCTGAAAAAAATCATCTCAATCAGAGAATTCATGAGCTAGCACTAATGGACACGATTCTAATTCAAAGGGTGCTCCTCTAAATTGCAGCTTGTAAGCAATGATGCACCCAATTATTTAGTGATGCCTGCAACGAGCAATTAAACACTATTTAGCAGTGGTTGGTCAAGTTGATCCTATAAACAGAAACAAAGCTTTAAATTACAGCAGAGTGTGAGATCCAACATTTCATTACAGACTTAAAATCACACAATAGGAATGCTCACTTTGTTGGTCTGAAAATGTCTTTCCACCATTTATATTAATCAGATTAAAACCAATTAATTTAATAACAAAAAACTTATAACTATTCAAATAACAGAAACTGTACTTTGTAATTGATTTCCGTGAATTTCAGATTTTAATTTTTTTAAATTTTATTGCATAGCAATTCCTGGTTTGAACAAACATTACATTTTGAAGACATAAGGAACATCTGATGCTGTAATTTTGAGCAAAACACTAAATACTGGAGTAACTTAGTGGACCATTAGCATCTTTGGAGGGAATAGATAGGCGACGTTTTGCTTTGGGTTCCTTTTTAAACTGGATATTGAGCATGATTAAAAATAGTTAGCAATCATGTGCAGTCGGTTCCAGGTGCAATTCCTAGCGTGAAGAATGAGCTAATAGCCTGGATTTCACTGGTAACACCTTTAGTTCAGTATTTCGCAGCACGACTTTGGGGACCTGTGTGCATGAAGGAATTCTAAATTTATTGGCTTGACTCCAGCAGTGATTTCTCATCTAAGCTCCACTGCTATACTCAGCGATTAATCTAAAGAAAAGCAAAAGTTTACTTGGAGATGATCTAGAACCTCATTTATTTGATGGGAACAGCACGATGGGTGGGCGAGGGGGAAATCAGCAAAAGAAAAAGAAAAATCAAATAAACCATATTTTACAATTCATTTCCTCTGATACTGAGCTTTCTTTTGATTTGTGGCAAATAAAAAAACCCTGATTTAAACCTATATTACATTTTGAGATAGGTAAAACGGTATGATTTTAGATAATTAGCAATCATAAAAAGTTCCAGATAAAACAATTCAATGTTAAAGTGGCTTCTGTTATGTTAATATTAATAATTTTTAATGGTTTGGGTTTGTTTTATTTTTTATGAAAGACTTCGTGAATGCTTCTCAATGTTAATAGAATTTAGCTGTAGTCAACTTTAATAGGTGACAACATTGGAGGCATAGCTTGTTCTCGGGCAACTACTTGATTCCATTATGGCACTGGAGGATCTGCCAACCGACAGATCCTTGCTGTCCAATTTTAGGACCAACTGGGCCAGCAAGAGCATCCTTCTAAAAAGTTGGTGAATCATAAATTCACCGCCTTCTAAAAAGTTGGTGAATTATGGAACATAGGCAGCGAAAGAGTTATCAAAACCTCACTCGGGAAATTCTGGGCCAACAAAAGATAGAGCTCTTTCAAATGGTCAGTGTCTCTTGGCTTGGCACGCTGAAATTCAAGTCAGACAGGGTTTCCATTCTCCATTAAATATAGAAGATGCCCGAGTATAGATACCAATTGACAACATTTTTTTTGAGAACTATGATGACCTTCATGGATAAATAAACTACTGACACTTGCTGGGAAGAGCAAATAAACCAGAGCAACAATGAAACAATATATAATTTTTAAAAATGGGGGCAAAATAAAAATAATACTGTTTTCCATGTCCTAAATGTTTACTTTGTAAAAAAACATACAAGTGTGGCATTGAGTGAACATTTGGTTATATCTCATACCTATCAAATAAAGCCAATAGAGTCAGGCGGTCAAAGTTCACTCCAATCCATATCTTGGGAAGGAGCCAGAACCGGTAGTAGTGCTTGATTTTCTGGGCCTGCTCCTGTGGTTGTGTGTGATCCTGTAGGTCTGGGCTAAGGTCAGTGTCCTGCTGCTCCAGGAGATCTGGATCCATTGTCAACAACCTGTTCAGCCGAATCTGTGGAAGAGACAACTGTAAGTGGGTTAAGTTAAAGAAGAGCTTGAAACATGCTAACGTGTAAAGTTGCACTGCGTTTTTGATTTGAAGTAAGCCTGCACATTTAATTGAGTCACAAGCGACTGCAGATGCTGGAATCTGACGTAATAAACAATCTGTTGGAGGAATTCAAACAGGTCAGGTAGCATCTGTGAAGGGAAAAGGACAGACATTTCAGATTGACACCCTTCATCTGGACTAAGAGCATGGGGAGATAGCAAATATAAAGAGGTACTGAAAAAACAGGGTACTAATTATGGATGATCAGTCATGATCACAGTGAATGGCGATGATGGCTCGTAGGCCCGAATGGCCTACTCTTACATCTACTGTCTATCGTCTATTGGGAGCCAACAGGCTGAGACAAAAGCAGTGTCCATAGCCTCCTCCATTGCCAGGGTGAGACCAAACACAAACGCACCTCGTATTCCACCTGTGTATTGTACAACCTGATGGCATGAACACCAAATTCTCCACTTTCAGATAACTTGCTCTCCCGCTGTGCCCTGCGCGCTTTTATCTTTCTCATTTTCTACCCTGGTCCTCTCACATACAACCTTCTGTTCACACCCACCCCCTCTTGCCCATCTCCTCATCACCCAGTTTCTTTCCCCATCCAACCCACTCCGTCTGTTCATCACTCACACTAGGTCCCCTTATTCCTACTGTTCCCATCTTTCCAGTCCACCTGTCTGAGTTGGTTTCAAGCTTCACCTTCCTTTCCGATCAGATCCCATCATCTGCAGCACGAGGTTCCCTGTACCTATCGCCTCCCAACTTCTGTCGTTATTTCGACTCTTTCCTTCCCCACTCAATTCCATCAGCCCCATCTCAGCTGAACCCATCGATCCTTTACCAGCTTTAGAGATGCTGCGTGGAAATACACCCCATATGCTTGCACTATCCAAAACACTCTGGTCCATTTAAAATTTACAGAAGCCAATTAACATAGAAACATAGAAAATAGGTGCAGGAGTAGGCCATTCGGCCCTTCGAGCCTGCACCGCCATTCGATATGATCATGGCTGATCATCCAACTCAGTATCCCATCCCTGCCTTCTCTCCATACCCCCTGATCCCTTTAGCCACAAGGTCCACATCTAACTCCCTCTTAAATATAGCCAATGAACTGGCGTCAACTACCTTCTGTGGCAGAGAATTCCACAGATTCACCACTATCTGTGTAAAAAATGATTTTCTCATCTCGGTCCTAAAAGACTTCCCTCTTATCTTTAAACTGTGACCCCTAATTCTGGACTTACAAAAATTATCTTACAAACCTGCACGTCTTTGGAGAGTGGGAAGATCCAGAGCACCCAGAGGAAACCCACGCGGCCACAGGGAGAACGTGGAAGCTCCGTTCAAACAGCACCTATTGTCAGGATCAAACTCAGGTCTCCGGCACTGTAAGGCAGCAATACTGCTGTGCAACTGTGCCACCCCAGAAAGAGAACTATTGCCCAGATTGCCTCCACACCTCTTTATACTAACTACCGCCCACTTCTCTTTCAGTCTCAATGAAGGGTCCCAACCCAAAACTTTGACTGTCCATTTCCCTTTATGGATGCTGTTCAGCCACTGTCTTCTTCCAGCAGATTGTTTGATGTTGCACATTTAATTATTGGGAATGCCATTTTGTGCCAAACTAATATGTTCAAGCAAAGCAGGCATTTTATTCTGAACTAATTTCCAATCCAAGGCTGATGTTCAACAAATGGATTTTTCATTTTGAATTATCTTGAAATTCCATATTTGCGCATTTTGCTTCATTATTTATTAAAATAAAATATATTATCTTGAGTCTGACAATTTCTAGACTGTGTTGTAAATGTTTTCAAAGAAACTTGGCAATTAAATATAGCTTTATATTCGATTCAGTGATGTCAAACAGGAAGTACAATTTGCTTATTAGCAGTAATCACGAACTATAATTAAACAATATCAAATATGTAATTTAACAATCTTTATTTCAGTCAGGGTTTACTGTTTCTACATTTACTCTCTTAACTCTTTTATATTGTTGATAATAAAAAATCAAAATATAAATTGTTTTCAAGACCTCTAACACACATTTATTTGATTTGAGGTTGATTATTCGTTTAGGACTGGTCTTACTTAGCATTTAAATCTACGCCCAACAGAGCAACTTTTATTGCACATCCAAGCACAAGTATTCAGAAAATGCTATATACAAATAAACATGTATATCTCATGATTGATCAAACTCAAGTTTTAAATATTTTTGTATCACAACAAGATAACCAGATTGCAATACTTTAGTATTTTCTTTTCTGCATCGCCCATAATCATACATTTCAAACAGATTCCAAAATATATAACAAGCCAACACAATTTTATGTGAACCACAACTTTATATCGAATACATACCAGATCATGTGGATAAAATCTAACTGAGGTAGAGCTTGATAGATGGGAATCTGTGTCCCTGCAAAGGGGAGAGAGTGGTTGGAAACACTTTGTTGCACTTTAGTTCATGAAAGCCATCAATCCTACTTACTTTGCAACTGGTTAAGAGGATCACAAATTATATTTTGAAATGTTCAGTATCGAAGGTGACTTTCATTTTATAACCCCTTTTAATCTTGGACAACACTATAAATAACATACGTGTTTCAAAAAAGAAAAGATTGTAATCTTCAGAGGATGTCACGTTAACAATTTGCAGCTGAAATGCTGAGCATTCCTTCAGCTATAAAGAACACAACCTAAGCTTCAATTGAGGAATAGCATTATTAAAAAACATCACTATTGCCCTGACCTATATTGCTGCTTTTAAAACAAATAGCACTGGACACAACTTCAAGCAATATTCCACAAATTGAAAAATACAATCAGGTTCAGGTGACAAAGTGATTTAGACATGGTTCCCATCACAGCAGTTTTTACTTCGACCAGCAGATCTTCATTTCTAACAAGCACATGTTACCTCTGAACTATTTCTCATTTGATGGAAAAACAAGCAACCCATCTGTTCTGCCCCACTGTTGAGATTAGTCGAGTTACAACACTACACCAACACAGTGGTTGGAGGAACTGTGTGATTCTTCCATTCAATAGAAAATTATATGCTACAATAATAAATAATTTTAAAAGGATTTAAAAGCTTTCAGTTTGGTCACTTGCCTCCAATGCTTTATGTTACTTCTACCAGCAAAATAAATTTGTTGGTACGAGCAAGTTGGGCCGAAGGGCCTATTTCTACGCTGTATGGCTCTATGACTCAGAGCAGAATTGGTTTAACTTCTATTCATGAGAACTATCTTGGAATACCAACAGGAAAAAAAATATCTGGAGTTTATGTACTTAATCATTATCAATCCAGCAAACCTTCTGGGAAAATGTGTCAAAATTGGATAAGGATAAAGCGGAGCTTAACTGTGATTTCATCAACATCATATTGTTAAATGAATTTGACAATTCATTTCCAACAGTGCTGAAGAGAGCAATCCCAAGTGTACAAAGTACAAGACAAAGATTGGGAATAAATATTAGCTTCTATCTCCATAGAATTGGAGAACATAAATGAAGAAATGAAACCTTTATTTCACAGAATCTTGGTCAGTTACATCAGGACTACTGCAATTAATTTTAAGCACCATTTTGCAGGAAAGATACGTTGGCTATTGAGGAAGCACAATGCAGATACATTAGTATGTTGCCAAAGTTTAAAATGATAAATGATGAGGACATTGTATAATCGTGGTATGTAAATCCCCTAGTTGAGAGTCAAAGTAACATTAGCAAATTTGCAGATTTCAAAGTAACATTAGCACATTAGCAAATTTGCAGATGACACAAAGCTGGGTGGCAGTGTGAACTGTGAGGAGGATGCTATGAGAGTGCAGGGTGACTTGGACAGGTTGGGGGAGTGGGCAGATGCATGGCAGATGAAGTTTAATGCGGATAAATGTGAGGTTATCTACTTTGGTAGCAAAAACAGGAAGGCAGATTACTATCTAAACGGCATCAAGTTGGGAAAAGGGGAAGTACAAGGGGATCTAGGGGTCCTTGTACATCAGTCTATGAAAGTAAGCATGCAGGTACAGCAAGCAGTGAAGAAAGCGAATGGCATGTTGGCCTTTATAACAAGAGTAATCGAATATAGGAGCAAAGAGGTCCTTCTGCAGTTGTACAGAGCCCTAGTGAGACCACACCTGGAGTATTGTGTACAGTTTTGGTCCCCTAATTTGAGGAAGGACATTCTTGCTATTGAGGTTTACAGCGTAGGTTTACAAGGTTAATTCCCGGGATGGCGGGACTGTCATATGCTGAGAGAATGGAGCAGCTGGGCTTGTACACTCTGGAGTTTAGAAGGATGAGAGGGTCTCATTGAAACATATAAGATTGTTAAGGGTTTGGACATGCGAGAGGCAGGAAACATGTTCCCAATGTTGGGGGAAGTCCAGAATCAGGGGCCACAGTTTAAGAATAAGGAGTAAGCCATTTAGAACGGAAACACTTTTTCTCACAGAGAGTGAGTCTGTGGAATTCTCTGCCTCAGAGGGCAGTGGGGGCGGGTTCTCTGGATGCTTTCAAGAGAGAGCTAGATAGGGCTCCTAAAAATAGCGGAGTCAGGGGATATGGGGAGAAGGCAGGAACGGGGTACTGATTGGGGATCAGCCATAATCACATTGAATGGCGGTGCTGGCTCGAAGGGCCGAATGGCCTACTCCTGCACCTATTGTCTATGACAATTGGAAACAGATTCAACAGGATACATACAAATATGTATCTCCTCTGGTGAAGAAGCTCAGAACTAGAGTATGTAAAGTTAAAGTTAAAGGTGGATCATTTTTAACTGCATCAGAAAACTTTTCTCTCCATGTAAAGTGCACAGGAATCTAGCATTGTGGTAAAAGATTGAGTTTGCTGGGCCAATCGAGACATCTTCAGGAGTGAGATTGCAATTTTTTTATTAGGCAATAGGAAATGAAGGCAAGGCAGAAAAAAGTGAAGCGTTGATCAGTCAGAATCTAACTGGTACGTATCAAAGGGTTATATAACCTCCCACTATCCACATGTTCTAATACTTGGAACACCAAAGGAGGAAGTCATTTGACACACTGGATCCATGTTAGCTCCAAAAGGAGCAATCCCATTATTTTCATCCCCCTCCTTTTTCTTCCTTATATCTATCTAACTTATTTTCTCTTACACTATGACCTCCCCTTTGATTCTTTTTGCCTTTAACCACCACCAATGAGTCAGTTACAGTTGCCATCTGCAAACACCTTTGGGATATCGGAGGAAACCAGGGTATTTGAACGACACTATTTCACGGTGTGAATGTACAAACTCCGTACAAATAGCACCCGACATCAGATCAAACTGGGGTCCCTAGAATAGAGATACAGCAATACTAACTTTTGCAGAAATGTCTAGACAGGATTTCCAATTCAGTGAACAAAATCCACAAATTTTGGTAATGTGACCAGAAAATTGCAGGCTGGATCCCCTGGAAATGTACACAATTTAATTCTGGCATGACACTGAAACAAGTGAAACAGGAAACTGCAGTTACTGATAAGCAAATCACTTCCAATATGAGAAATCAGAAATAAAAATGATATGCTGAAGTTACTCAGTAGGTCAGTCAGCATCAGTGGAACAAAACAGAATTAATCCACGACCAAAAGTAGAAAAGCGAGATGAAGGGGTACTTAAACTTGCAAAGAACAAGTGAAAAGTGTGTGATAATGTAGAACAGGTTTGGCCGGGTGATACAAACTCTGTCAATGCCAACTACGAGAAGAAAATAAACCCTGGTTAATCACTTCAAGGTGCAGCTTGCCGATTCTGCATTGGTGGGCTTCAAGCAATCATTTACTTTCATTTACTACTGTCCCAATCAAATATCTCCATCATCAGGCATTAATATTGTTCAAGCGAAGCAGGTAAAATTGCAAATCAGCACCTCAATCCACCTTTCAGCTGGACATAATGCAAGATTCAATACTGAATTCAACAATTCAGATAACCAGCTTTTCCTGCTTATGTCAGAACTGTCCATTAAGATCAATGTGTTCATTGACAAAACAGAACAGCAATTCATTGAGATGTTTCAAGAATAGGATCTCTTAAAATCAAATTCTGTACACATCACCAATGATTTTGTTTTAAATTGACTGAACAGGAGAATCTGTAATCCAAGTGAAGAATGGTGGAGAGGTTCAATGAGTTTGAGAGATTCATTGAGACCACAGTGCTTTTCTTCTCCACTGAAGTTACTTACCATAAGTTGTTTGATGTCCTCCTTGCAGCAGTTTCGAAGTTTACAAGCGACATGTCACAGCCCCCTGTTTCATACAACTTGCCTGGAACAAGAACATAACAACATAAGAAATAGAAGTAGGAGCAGGCCAAGTGGCCCCTTCATCCAGCTCAACAATTTAAGGCTGTAGTTAACCTTGAACCACAACCCCTATTTCTTCTCTGTTCTCCATATATTCTTATTCCCTTAGCATCCAAAACTCAATCGATCTCAGAGTGTAGAGATAAATAATCCAAAGCTTTACAACCACTTCAGCAAAGAAATTACTAATTTCAGTCCTGAATGACAATTTTTTAGTTCCAGATTCTCCAGAGTGTAATCAACAAACTCTTTGCATTTGTCAACTCCTCCCAGAATCTTTAATGTTTCAATTACATTATTTTAAACGTGAAAATAATCTAGTCATACAGCCTGACCACCAAGGATAACTTCCTAGGAGCAGAAGTTTACGAAAGCCAAATTTCACATCCTCAAAGAAAGCAAGTTTTTCTGTAGGTATAGAGACTGACGGCACACAGTATTCCTCATGTGGTCTCATCAATAGACTGCTCAATTTAAGATTTTGTTACTTCTGTCTTACCACCACTTGGCAAAGACGTCCAAAATAAAAAGCACCTACTTGCCCATTTGCTGTACCTTGATGTCAACTTACTGAATTTAGGGGAGGGGTGTTTAGGGGAGGGGGAGTTTAGGGGAGGGGAGTATAGGGGAGGGGGGGGGGTGTAGGGGAGGGGGGGTGTAGGGGAGGGTGGGTGTAAGGGAGGGTGGGTGTAGGGGAGGTTGGGTGTAGGGGAGGGTGGGTGTAGGGGAGGGTGGGTGTAGGGGTGGGTGGGTGTAAGGGAGGGGGGGTGTAGGGGTGGGGTGGTGTTGGGGAGGGGGGGGTGTAGGGGAGGAGGAGTGTAGGGGAGGGGGAGTGTAGGGGAGGGGTGTGTGTGGGCGCACCGGTTCCGGTTCCGACTCAACTCAGCGGCTCTCGTCCCCAGCGCCTGTCGCACTCACAGCCCCCGCCCGCGGACACAGGCAGCCCCCGCCCGCGGACACAGGCAGCCCCCGCCCGCGGACACAACCAGCCCCCGCCCGCGGAACACAGCCCACACTCCGTTCCTTCAGCTTTATTCTCCATGCCGGTGATTGACAGCGGGTTCCGGAAGGGGAGTCGCTGTCCTGGCGAATAACAGACCAATAGCTTTTGTAATATTTCACCGATCGGAGCAAAACTTGGTGTGCTTGGAACAGAGGGGAATGGTGAGTAAGGTGGCGAAAATATCCTAGCGATATAGAGTACCGTTTTTGCGCAAATTTAAAAACAACGTAAACCGGAAGAGGACAAGATAAGAGTTTTAGTAATAGTACAGATTTCAATAATAATATCTTAATTTATTAATGGGTATAATAAATCTGTGCTTGATAGTAAAATGCTTGAATTTGTTCTCGTCCAACGTGATAAATAAAAGCTAATTTGTGCAAATAAATGTAGATATTTGATACGTCTGAAATCTTCAAAACATTATAAAAAGTCATAAAACACCAACAAAAATGTCACTGCTCATGTATGTCAATGGAAGAATGGCCTACACATAGAAAGTAACAAGTATGATTAAATGCAGCAGAGTCATGTGTGCACAAGTTTAACATAAGTTTAAAAGAGAATATCAAAATAATAAGCATATGGAAAAAATGCAGAAAAGAAATCAGACAGTTAACAGGATTGAGTAAAGAAGCTGCAATTGCAGAAATACAGATCCTTGAAACCACAGAATCTTGCCAAAGAGCCATTACAGTACTAGCATATCATTTTATTGAAGTGTATTGAATGAGAAATAAATGCTTAAATTTAGGGATATTAATTTCATTAAAAATAAAGAAATCATAACTTAAGGACGTTACTTGTCTACGGTTTACACCTGCCATTTCAAGAGTCATAGGAAAAACAGCATTGAATCTTGATGGTGCTATGTCACATTCTGGGATTTGGATGACAAAAGACATTCTGCAAAGTAGTGTGCCAGCAAAAAAAAGTCAGATCAGAAGAAAAAAGCAGTGTTTAACTAACCTGAACAATGCAAGTCCAGGATTTAAATTATTTGTCACCAAACATAATTAAGTTCAAGTTGTCTATGACCTGTAAGGGAGCTAACAACATTGGCAAGTAAATTGACTCAAGTTCTGTGAGAAGGAATGGGTGACGTTTCGGGTCGAGACTGGGTCTAAACTTCTCCTTCTATTCAGAGATGTTGCCTGTCCCGTTGAGTTACTCCAGCATTTGTTCGGTTTAAACCAACATCTGTAGTCTAGTGCCATCCTACACATCAAGTTCTGTGACTTTGGGGTTAATTTAAATTCTAGAATAGGGGATATTTTTTGTTTCCTGTGCAAATTTAAGAACTAGGAATTTAGTAAGTGAAAACTGACCATCACTCTTTTCACTCTTCCTAAATAAAGTAGTTAGTTGGACATGTTGTTTCAAAGATGTCAGAATTTTATCTTTACTCGCAGGTTAACCTTATCATAGATGTGGATGAAGTGCTTTATAACGGAGGGGTTAAACCAATTCCTAGATACACAAAAGTTTTAAATGAAAGCCAACAGAAAAACTATAGTCTCTTGAGTTTATTTCAAGTCCATTCAAAAGACAATAGACAATAGGTGCAGGAGTAGGCATTCAGCCCTTCGAGCCAGCACTGCCATTCACTGTGAACATGGCTGATCATCCACATTCAGTACCCCGTTCCTGCCTTCTCACCATATCCCCTGACTCTGCTATCTTTAAGAGCTCTATCTAACTCTCTCTTGAAAGCATCCAGAGAATTGGCCTCCACTGCCTTCCGAGGCAGCAAATTCCACAGATTCACAACTCTCTGGGTGTAGATTAACCATATTAATCTCTGCCAATCTCAGCAACCCGACAGCCACGCTTGGTTTTAACTAGAGTGAGCTCCTCGTCCCGGAGTAACTCATTTCTCACTTGTCATTCAGGATGCCGTACACAAGTCTGCCACGGATGAGGTTGTCGTGTAGATCACCGAATTGGCACCTGCCAGCAATGTTCTTCAGGGCACTGATGTAGGATTCGACTGACTCGCCTTCCTACTGGTTACGGGAAAATAATCTGTGGTACTCCATGACCAAGTTTGTTCGCAGCTGGCATAGCTGTCGGAACTTTCTAAAGAGGCACACCGAGTCTTGGATAGATTCTGCAGGGGTCACAATGTCACCCGCATCATTAAGCTCAGTTGGTGTGTAGTTGAAATCCTGTGCCCGTAGTGTGGCTTCGGTGCATGCCACGTTGAGGAGAATGGAAGCTTGTACATCAGCAGATGATGCCACCTACAGACGTACCCGACAACACCTTCGCCCGGTCCAAGAGCCATTGCCGCATCGACACTTTCCTGATTACACAGCTGTGTCTCCTCCACGGTCCAACGGTTCCAATTCCACGGTCCCACAGCTGCCTGCTGACCCCGGACCAAGTGCTTTGCCTGCTGATTCGCCACCCCGGCCGTTGCAGAGGTCTACATCCTTACCCTCAGACCTGCGGAACCACTCTCTTCTCCTATTCAATCTCTATGAAGGGAAAACACGGTGGATATCGTACGCGCACAGGTCGCATCTGCAGGCCGAATCCAAAGTACCTTTGAACTGTCTACCCGCTTGCTGCTCGCAGCGCACAGTACATAAAGTAAAGTGAACTCCCCTCATATTGGTGTGCTTTCTGTATATGCTCGTTTAGGTATAGTTTGCTTCTTTAAGAGGAAGGATGTAGATTAACCTTATTAACCTCTGCCAATATATTCTTCATCACACGCTCCATTCTATCCACATATGTCAGTTCCGCCATCCTGGGAATTAACCTCCTGAACCTACGTTGCACTCCCTCAAAAGCAAGAATGTCCTTCCTCAAATTTGGAGACCAAAACTGCACTCAATACTCCAGGTGTGGTCTCACTTGGGCCCTGTACAACTGCAGAAGGACCTCTTTGCTCCTATACTCAACTCCTCTTGTTATGAAGGCCAACATGCCATTAGCTTTCATCACTACATGTTATACCTGCATGATTACTCTCAGTGACTGGTGAACAAGGACCCCAGATTTCTTTGTACTTTCCCTTTTCCCAACTTGACACCATTCAGATAATAATCTAACAATAATTCAAGAAAGCTAACTGAACCATAAACTCTTGTTTTGGTCAGAGGATGATTGTCAACAGTATATCAGATCAATAGATCAGAACTGCTACAATTCAATGTAACCATTTCATTACTATAAGGGAACAGCAAAGTAATGCAGCCAGAAAAAAAATCTCACAAGTTGACTCAGTGCCAGAGACCCAGGTTCAATCCTGACCTGTGGAGTTTGCACGTTCTCACTGTGACCATGTGGGTTTCATCCTGGTGCTTCAGTTTCCTCCCACATCCCAAAGACATGTGGATTTGCAGGTTAATTGGCGTCTGTAAATTGCCCCGACTGTGTAGGAAGTGGATGAGAACGTGTGTTAGCATAGAACTAGCGTGAACGAGTAAGTGTGATAGCATAGAACTAGCGTGAACGATGGTTGGCGTGGACTCGTTGGGCCAAACGGCCTGTTTCCATGTTGTATCTCTAAACTAAACTAAAATCCAGAGTCTATCCCAACCTTCCGTGCTGAATGTAAGGAATTCTTATATTCTCCCTGTGACTGCGTGGATTTTCTCCAGCTGTTGCAGTTACCGCCCTCATCCGAAAGTCAGGTGGGTTGTTTGGTTAACTGTCAAGGGTAAATTGCCCAATGTACAGTATGATTGCTGGAATTAATGGGAACGTTGGGAGAATCAGTTACAGTGAACATTTGCAGGAATTGTTCCATGCGCTGGCGTAAACTCAGTGCCAGCTGACCTCAATCTATGTCATAATTAAGTATGGAGGCTAAGAGACCTCTTTCCTAGTTTTGTGCTAAGGCGACACTTAACTGCACTGTCACTTAATTTGTCTACTGTCACATAATCTTGTCAGTTAAGTTTTACTTTAGAAATTCTGGGCAATCTTTCCATATATAAAAATGTGGCCATTCAAGTAAAAAATAGTGCAATTCACGAAGGAAGCATCACGGCAATAGCCTTCTCAATCAATAACACAAGATTGGCATAATTTTGGGCTAAATAAGTCATTTAAAGTACATTTAAAGTATAAATGTCAGAAACTTGAAAAAAGATAATGACACAAAGAGGTCGGCCAGGTTTTTTTAAATGCATTGAGCTAAAACAACTTTTGCGTTGTTGACTCTAATGTGGTAATTATCTCTTTCTACCTGGCAACGAAGCTCAATTATTTTTCCGAGGATGTCTCTAATGGAACACACGTATCTAGATTACATCTTACACATGCAGTCAATTTTTGTAAATGGTCAGTTCTGTACTAATGATTTTTAGCATAAAGGCATTTGAAAGCAATGCTCGAAAAACAAGAGTAACAGCAGCACGAAGCCATTTAAAAGTTCAGGCGATTTTTGTTGATAGCATTTTACATCAATCTCAGGTACAGAGTACAACGACAAGGGGACCTGAATAATTGCAAGGCATTTACACCTTTCAATATATTTTCTCAGGTTCACCTTAATATAAAAATGTTAAAAGAACAAGCAAAATACATTAATCGGCTAGGGTTATTAGAATGCATGCCCTTCAGCCCAAAGAGTGCATCTTTTTGTGTCAAGATGATAGAAATAAAAAATTCAAGCAATGTAAATGTACTTTCCTGCCATAATTTCAAAATCAATAGTTATTTGAAGCAATATAATCAATACCAATATCAAACAATGTAGCAGAAGCACTTCATTCAACGTAATGTTTGCAAAATAATTGACACGAACACTAGAAATATAATAACAAGAATATGTTCACATATTAAAGAACATAGAATTCTATATCTTACCAACAAAAGCCTACACTATCAGCTTAGATTGAACTTGTCCATCAAGAGAATTTTAACAACCTTGTTGCAAATCTATACAGCTGGTTCCAAAAATTGAAACCCCGTTCAGTTATCCTGCACTTTATAAAAATACTCACATCTTTTAGTTTTAAATACATAAAATAAACACATCTTAGGGACTGAGTTTTGTATGCTAAGGGAATCAGAATAAATGGAGAACAGAGAAGAAAAAGGGGTTGAGGTTCAGGGTTAACTGCAACCTAAATTAGTGGTGGACACAAAATGCTGGAGTAACTCAGTGGGACAGGCAGCTCCACTGGAGAGAAGGATTGGGTGACGTTTCGGACGAGACCCTTCTGATGTCTGAAGAAAGGTCTCGACCCGAAACGTCACCCTTCCTTCTCTCCAGACATGCTGTGTCTACCTTCGATTTAAACCAGCATTTGCAGTTCTTTCTGACACATTAATTAGGGGGGTTGGCTTCAGTTATTTTGAAGAATTCTTGGAGTATTTTGTACTATCAACATCTTTTAGTTTAACTTTATCTTAAGGATATGTAGAACATATTGACCAAAGTGATCTGACACTTAGAGAAAAGAAAGAAAGCAACTTATTTGTTGAATACCATGAGTAGTTATATGCTCCTTATTCTTCAAACTCATCCTTTCTTTCGTTAACTGCCATTCTATTCTAGAGTTTTACAGTAATAAATACTTCTATGATAAAGAAATTGAACAGATGGGAATAATTTTGAAGCATTCCTTCCATAAAAAGAACATAATTTGGAGACAATGGTCAGGAATAGTACACAATTTGTGAAAGGTGCAACATGAAAAGAATAGATGTGGATGGGTCCCACTTATCACTCCTGAAGACACCAAGCAGAAACCGGTTAATTCCCTTTGGGAATGAAGAGTGATAAATCATAGAAACATAGAAAATAGGTGCAGGAGTAGGCCATTCTGACCTTCGAGCCTACACCGCCATTCAATATTATCATGGCTGATCATCCAACTCAGTATCCTGTACCTGCCATCTCTCCACATCCCCTGATCCCTTTAGCCACAAGGGCCACATCTAACTCCCTCTTAAATATAGCCAATGAACTGGCCTCAACTACCTTCTGTGGCAGAGAGTTCCAGAGATTTACCACTCTCTGTGTGAAATAATGGATGATACACAGCTTTCATTTTCCATCGTAGAGCTGCTAATTTAGTCACATGCTAATTTAGTCACACTGCTAATTTGGTCACTTGCACCATCTACAGATTGATTAGTAGGACTGGATGTTACAATCCCTATGATTTCACTACAATTGACATTCTTGGGTATGACCACTAGGTGAATTTGCTAACAATCAACCACATCTTCAGTTGTGTACCTCAACGTCACTGGGTGTTTCGGCCTTTTATCACAAGACACCCTCAGTCGAGGCAGGCCCACCAGGTTAATCAGACCTGGGTGTGTGTCTTATTGTTAGCCTCTAGATGGTCACGTGGCAGCCCAGACAGCATCTTTCCTCTTCAGCCACAGCCAGTGACTGCTCCGTTCGGCGGCATTGGCAAGTTCTTTTATTGTCCTCCTTTGTGCCTGGCCTTTGACTCCTACTTCCCTCAGGAGCCTTGCGGTGGAACTGGCTACAAAGCCCCTGCACCCCACCTCCACTGGACACACCCTTACTCGCCAACCTCTCTCCTCTGCCTCTGCTGCAAGGTTTGAATATCAAAGCTTTTTCCTTTCATAAGCCTCGTCCACAGCCTCCTCCCATGGGACCGTCAGCTCAATGATGAAAACACGCCAACAGGAGTTGGACCAGAGAACGAGGTCTAGGCGACCAACCATGTGGTGGTCATTCTGTGCAACAACAAGTTGCTTTCAAATGCAAAGTTCTTTGTAACAAATGAGAATTTATATTGGGTATTGCAAGCTAAAACACTAAAGGCTGTTTGTGACATTGCTTAATAGAGTATCATTGCACAAGTGCCAATCATTGTGAATGCTTATCAATTTGAATGGCATCCCGCAATGCAACCAGCAGCCTATGTTCTTAAAGAGACAGTGGTGATGATTACAGTAGGGATGCTCCACTCGCCATAACCAAAATCAGTTATAAAGAGGTCCATAATATCGAGGCTAGATTGCATACAGCAACTACCTCTGAATGTGGTTTTAATGGAAAACCAGAGTATCATAGTTGCCAATCCATTAACTCTTCTTTATCACACAGAGGTTCATTTGGTGCCTGTTTCATCAAAAGCCTTCAAACAAAGGAGAACTCTCCTTTCATGCAGCGCCATACAAATACACATTCATTTGATATAACATCCTTTATCTATCATATTTTCTATTAAAAATGTAAAATTAACAGTCAATAACTAAAAGTAAATTTGTTCAGAGATTTGAAGTGGAGTTTATACAAAGCTCCCGTTGCAAAAGGGTGGGTCACTCATTCGGGGTGCGGGGTGCTTATTTGTGGACTTTGGTTATTCTCCTTAAGGTGACAAATCATATCAGGAAAACATCTCTGGTTGCTTAATTGCATCTAAACATTGCTAATTTGAACTAATGCCTCAAATTAAAAATTGTTCCATGAAATATAATTTTCCTGCCAGGATTAAAAGCAGGAATGTTAATAGCATCAAGGAAGGACAGAAAGCAGATAGCCAATACAGCAGCAGCGTAGAAACTTAGGAAAAGGTAAGCATCGGCCAGCAAGCATTTTCATCAGTATTTGGTGTGCAAACCACACATTCTTTTTGAATCAATGTGCAGACTAAGAAAATATAAGATGGCTATCAGAGATGAATATTTTTTACGGCCTTAATGCACTGGTAACAAGAAAGCCTAAGAAGGGGTCACTGACACGTTTCCAAAGGATTTGGTTTATCTACATCAAAGCAAATACTTCAAAGAAGCAAAAAAGGAAATAGTTTTTGGATGATAATTTCTGGTTGTTCAAATGATTCTGTAAGTAGCTGAGCTTTTTTTGTCATTGTTCCAATTAGTCTATGAAGAGTAATATGGCATGCGTTGGTGGACCATGCCCTGACTTCAGATATTTAACACAAAACAGAAATTGCATCCTATTAGAAAAGATTACAAATGTGAGAATGCACAAAGGCTGTGTACAAAGATCTTGCTGCAGCAAAATGAACAGATGGACGAGGAGGGAGGGAAGGGTTCCCAGTTGGAAACCATGTCCATGAAGAGTTTGTAGAGAGTAATTTAACCACCTCGAGTCAATGTGGTTCAACATGTAAGCCTTTCACTTCAAAAGCTCAGCCCCACTTAAATTTATCATCGGTTATTACCACAAATAAAACTCCAGAACAGAGGAAGAATGTATTGCTAAAAAATTTTAGAATTGAACTTTTATGCATTTAGTCAGTTCTACACTGGAGCTAGAGATTTTTCAATATGACATCCAGTGTGTCACAAGCGAAGTCACTGAGGATCTTCAAAGAACTCTTTATATTTCATTATTTCTTGCCAGAGATCAGCAGGCAGAGGAAGCATGTAGCTTTGCATGACTCGCCGAAGAGTAGGGTATTTTTGACTGCATGCAAATGTTCTACATTAAACCTGCCCTCCACTGGAACGAAAGGCAATTTTGTGCCTACAAGATGCAGTTACCAGAGAAAGGTTTCAGTCAGAGTCATGGCAAATGCTGAGATTACATCATTTTGTGGCACTTCACCTGTGCCACCACAATACATCAAACAGCTCCCCTGATGACAATGACATGCCCTCTGTGCACAGCATTTATACACCAAAAGCCATGCTGTCAAATTGTTAGAGTATGCTTTGGAGCATGGGCAAGCTGGAGGCTTGTTTGAACTAGTTTTGGATAGGAAGATAAAAATAACAAAGCCCTGCTGAGATTGAGAATGGATTTGATATGTCCAAATTTTGAATACACAGCAGTTTTAGTTTCTGGAGCTCAAGAAGAGTCAACTTATCTTGGAGTCAGTGCATCATAAAATTGTTTCTTGGAATGAAGGGATTGCCAGAGTGATTGGAAGAATCACACTGAGATATGCAAAATATTTAGAGAGCCTGACTGGATAGATTCCAACTGATTTTTGTTTACATAGTTCAATTGTCTAGAACTGGGGTGTGCTCTCGGGAAAAGACTGGGGTTTTCAGATGAAATTTAATACAGGGAAGTGCAAGGTAATGCACTATGGCAGAAGGGGAGAGAATGTCAATATGGGCAGTGACACCGAATTAAAGAACTAACAAAGCAGTAAGCAAATCATATGGAATTTTGGATTTCATAGTAAAGGATAATGAGTAAAAAGCAGAGAAGTTAAAGTGAACCTTTGTTTAGTCTACAGGTACACTGCCCTGTTCTGGCAAACACACTTTTAAAGGTTTACCAGACTAGCTCCAGGGATGGATACGGGCGATATAAAAACTTTCCCATCCGCAATTTTTCCAGACTGTTATTAAGTCCATTGAAGGCTGGCGAAAAAAAAAAAAACAGCGACTTCTCTAATTTCAGGTAGTCCTTACTCTTTCCTCCCCTTCTCAGCTCTCCCTCAGCCCACTGGCTCCATCTCTTCCTTTCTTCTTCCCGCCCCCACCCTCACATCAGTTTGAATGTTGCCTATTTCCTTGCTCCATAGATGCTGCCTCACCCGCTGAGTTTCTCCAGCATTTTTGTCTACCAGAGATTGCTCAATGCCTTTTGTGGAAAGTTCTTGAAATATGCAAAGGGACATTAACCCAAATCTCATTCCAAGACTCACAAGAACAATATCAATTGAACAGTAGCCAGGCTGCAGGTGCATGTTAGGTGCATTATCCTGTGCCCAGAAAAATATACAAATTGCATTCAATTATATCCAATAAATGCATCAATTTTATCCTCAGGATTTCGAATTATTTTTTAATGAATGTGACCTATGACAAGTGCCAGACAATTTGAATAGGTCACTTTGGATTATTGGGTAACTATCACATCATCAAAATCAATGGAAGTTAGAAACTTATTTTTTTAATATTAAGCAGCTCATTCCAAGGCTGGAAAATTAACTGGTGGGCTGACAGAGAAATAATGTATTGATTGAATTTATAGTTTCAATTCTTTGAAAATATTTGGTATTATTAAACCGAGGACTTTCAGTAACTGCTTCCCACAATGGGGATGGTTGAGAAACATGCTCCCACACATTGAGGATAGGAAGTTAAAATGGGAAGTTAAAATGAGGATATGTTGCTACAATTGAACCTAGGTATCTTATTTCAATACGCTCTACGAGCCAGATCTTTGTCCATTGTGAGAAATGAGATATTGGGGGTTTTTTTGTACAAAAGTAAGGAAACACGTGATATAAATTGCAGAGTTGAGGTAAAAAAAAAAATCTTGGTGCACCCGTCCATAAGTTGCAAAGGCAGGTATTCAAGTACAGCAAGTGACTGTAAAACTAGGTAGGTTGTGCTTCAGTTATATTGTGCATTGGTAAGATATTATTTTAGGAAGAAGATGTATTATTGATGACGAGGTTGTTGAGACAGGTACTATAGTGTGGCATCAGCCTAAACACGGGCCACTCATGCTCGAACACTCGTCAGGAGATACGAGGGCGGGCACGTGACGTCATGGGCTAGAGGGAGTGTCCTGGTACTAAAGGTCTCTCACTGCGAGACCTTGATAAGCCCTCGCTCAGTTACAGCAACATTGTATTATAGTTAGCGCACCACCTAACGTGTCACCACTGAATAAATGACTCTTTGAACCGGCCTGACGTCTCACCTTTGTTCACCATGTATGGTGCCGCTACAATAGCAGCATTTAAAAAACACTTGGACAGGTACATGGATATGAGGTTCAGCGAGATACATGTACAAGGTTTGGAGGTATATGTGCCAAACGCAGGCAAATTGGACTTGCTCGGATGGGATATCTTGGCCGGCATAAATGAGTTGGGCTAAAGAGCCTGTTTCCATGCTGTATGACTATTTCACTGTGGATGAGGTTTTAAATGCTATTGTTGGTTTGAAAAAGGACAATGCTGCTGGCCAAGATAGTATGTCCATCCACAGGATTTGCAAAATGGACATTGACATGTTAATTGAACATTTTCTTCCTAGCTTTGAGGTGGTTAGATTCCAGCTCTTGTCCTGAATAATCACTTGTAGCCCCGCCACAATTGACAAATCCATCAAACTGGTTTCCCAAATGTCTGTACATAAGTAAGGGCTATACATGTTATAAACTATGGTGACTTGTGCTGGAATGCATAAAACCGACTCACCATTTCCTTTTCTCGTGAAAATATATTTTGTAACCTTCCTGAGATGCATTCCCTTGAACTGAATATGTTTGCCATGCTTGTTGAATTTATGTTGTCAACTCACACTCCAATCATCAATACACTCACCTCCACATCCCGAATAGGATTTGTTTTTGTTCCCTCTGGAAGTCAGCTGGGTCATGCAACACTTTCACTGCCCTGGAATCAGTGGCCTGCCATGGGACACTGGAACACCTGCATACTACACTGTCTTAGATGATGAGGCTTGACTTTTGAAATGTATACGCAAGTAGATATAGGTAACCCTAGCCAGGATTATCAATAGCTACTTGAGTCTATAGCCAGTCAAGCACTGCTCCCAATATCAATGCACCCAGCCACATACACACCAAATTCAGTGTCCAATAACAAATCTGTGTATTTCAATTCTAGGTAGCAGCATCAAACAAATTCCATAAATTATGACAGGATAAGTAGTAATACAAGGCTCCGTACAAGAGATTTTTCTTGTATATTTGGGGCAGTTGATACTTACGAAAACACTTATACTGATATAGCATTTTATGGATGTCCAAACATTCTTTGAGCTACTACAACAAGAGTTACTGCTGTAATGTAGGAAATGCTTCACCCCAATTTAAAAACAGCAAGGAGACAAACTACAATATCTTAACAGGGTAAAACTTTTTTTCCTGTCATTGAGGAAAAAGTGTTGGCCTAGATACAAGTATTTTGAGATCTGAAATCCAGAAATCAAGGTGCTCTTCAATAATTTTCTTTGTGTCATTCCACACCATAAAATATTATTTCGGGATTTCCTTTAGTTATTGGTGGTCTAACAACCTTCTATGTTTTTGTTTTGTGTGCAAATTGCCAATGAACAAATAATTTCTGTAATTCTAGGACAAAAGATAATCTAGGTCACTATTTAATTCTTGATCTTATGGTGAGTTTCCAACCATTCCAAACAACAGGACATTTCCTCTGTGATATTTCTGAAGCATTTCTCTTGCATTTGTATTGCATCGTTCAGTGTGTACCACTGAAGAAAATGTGTTGGATATCCATAGTGAATGATCACAAAAGTCCAGGGTAGGTCATGCAAAGGAAAATCATCACTTAGCAAATCTGGAGAACATTGTAATTCATCAAACATTTGTACTACTGAAATATTCAAAAAACTCCACTGTCTTTTCATGTGCATGCAAAGTTCAAATTAGCAATTTAAAGAGATAGTATATCCTTGAAATGTTTGGGCTGAATTTTGCACCCCAAAATATTATTGCAGTAAACACATTTAACAATTTAAGCAAATGCCGTATTTGGACATCACTGCTGATGTTGAGGTGTACATATGTTGCAGGTTTTAATTTTCAGTTGGCCAAAGTCATTCCCCAAAAGGAATACTATCTCATTACCAATTGCTTATAACAGAATATAATATTAACAACCGTATAACTCCAGTAGTCTGCTTAGCTGCCTACCAAACTCATCCTGTAAACTGCAGCCACCAACAGCAGAGGCACTATCATGTGATGCTTCCAAGTGGACACTTCCATTTCTGACCAGTAGAGAGGCGCTAGTGCTAAGTACAGCAGCTTGTGATGGGGGACAGGGCTGTATTTTGATCTGGGAAGATGACTGACCCTGCTGACTATCTTGAAGGCTACAGTAAAAAGAGTGAATACGAAGACATCACATCAAAAGAAAACGAGAGCAAACATTGACCTAACAGAGTTGACCATACACTGGTTAATACAGGAACACAAAAGCATACCAACAGTAGAAGTTTGGATATTCATGCAGTTTTAGGTTTCAAAATGTATGAATACAACCCATCAAATGAGGCACAGAACAGTACCAATAAAAAAACAGAAAGCAGAGAATTTTGAAAGCACAAACATTTTTTAGACAATAGGCCAACCTCTGCCAAGTTAGCTGGTGTCCAATCCTAAATAATCCATTCAATAATAATTGTCATAATTTAGTTCATCCTGTGTACAGTATGTAGTTATTTTCAGCACAGATACAGGATGGGCTACATTGTATTTAACAAACTAACAATTCAGTGCACACAATGGATCTTGCAGTGAAATGGGAGATGTCCTGTATTGAGAGACCAGTATGAAGACTCCTGGTTATATGTTAGTAGATGGACATATATTCTCGTTTATTATCTTTTGAATCCTAATTATGCCAAAGCAAAAAATGTTTAATACATGCAAAAAAACATTAAATTTGTATTTTTTTTTAAAACTCCAGTTTAAATTGCATTGACTGCAATATAAATATGTACTTGCAAACACAATCAAGCTGCAAATCTGAACGGTTTCTTGAAAGCTGATCATATACCCAAGCAAACACAATATTATAAGTTCAACAATCTGCACAGGTTTTAATGGGAGATGCACCAGAAGCTGGGAATATAAATCAAGGTGCAGTGAGAAAAGACAAAATAGCCATGTTTTAATTATAAACTATAGATTTCTCAACAAAAGTCAAATCAAAATTCTGCTCCACTTCCTTCCATCATGGCCTACGGCGAAGGCATGGGCAGGCAGATGGAACGGGTGGCCACTTGCATTTGCAACTTAATGGAGTGATGTGCTTTGATAGGAACAAAGAAAGGCTACATCAAGGGTACAATTCTAAAGGCAGGTTTAGGGACAAAACAGACCTGGAGATATTGAGATATAGTCTTCAAATATGACAGAATAGATTGAGGAATCAGTTTTCAAAAATCTTATAAGATGTTGGCCATTGAAAATTGGGAGACAGTACTATTACAAATAAATTGAGTCTCTTTTTAAATGTGTAATCAGCTGCAGATGGAATTTAGTCTTAATCTAGTCTTCACACTTTCGTAAGGATATGAAGACCTTAGATGAAGCACAGAAAAAAACAACTTTAGAATGATAGAGGAATATTTCCATCTTTCTAGTGATATAAATAATTTAGGGGTATTTTTTTTAATTAAAAAAAACATTTAGTACTGTAAAATATCAGGACCCATCTGCTGATCATGGCAACATTGTGTAGTTATAGAGATTTGTATTTCTTAGAAGCACGATAGAACCTTGAGCAAAATACTAAAATCAAATTGTTAATCCTCAAAAAAAGGATGATCGCATTGAAGGCTTGAAGGGGCGTATGGCCTACTCCTGCACTTATTGTCTATTATCTAAATCTGCCTTGGCCCAGCTGAACAAATTGAATGTTCTCATGAGCCCCAGGTCCATTGTGATAGAGACTTTAACGGTTGGCAGCTTCAGTCATTCACTCATCAAGACCATCACAGAGAGTTTGGTTGATTTTATTTTTCATTGCCAGACTGGTATTAGGAGGGGGGAGGGACTAGATAAAACAAGTCACTCTACTCCCTCAGATTGGAGATTTGGCACAAAGCTAGCTACCTTGTCCCATGAAAACAAAATGTCACAAAGAGCAGTGAAACAAAAAAAACACTCCTGCTGTGATGGAATGAATAGCTCATGACTCAGTGACAAGATATTTTTTATTTTATTTTTTTTGGAACATAGTATCAGTATCAGTATGGAACCCATCCCTTTGGCCCAATACTGCCCATACTGACCAAGTTGTCCCTCTACATAGACCCATCTGCCCGGGTTTGGCCCATATCTCTCTAAATCACTCCTATCCTTGTTCCTGTCCATTGTCTTATAACGTACTGACAATGTATGAAATAGGAAAGCTAGGCCTGGTTATAGACGAGACGAGTGAATGCAGATTATAAATCTTGGATGTTAGAATACAATACACCTGGAGCAAGTGCAAAAACACAACAACAAAAAGCAATGGAAGTGGAGCTTTAAAACCCAGGGCATGGCTGGGAAACGACTGAACAACTTGTCAGAAACAGCCATGGAGAGGAGAGAACAGTGACAGACAGAATAGCTCCATTGCTGCTCTGAAGGCCAAAGGCATATGCGCTTTAAGTACTTAATTATTACTGGAAGCATACCCGTTTCGTCAACTTTATACTGCTGCCTTGAAAAAAAAGTTTAAAAACAACTGTTCCGTACAGTTGTCTTTATACAATGGATATAACAATGAAGGAAGGCATTTGGAATATGACATTGTACTGCTGTGCATGAGCAATTCTGTTTATCCCACTGTCCTGTCCTTCCCCATTGTCATGTCAATTATTTGATTTCAGATTCCTACTTCGCTCCCTTGTAATAGCTTCAATTTAATCTACCTCTACAGCTACTTCTGGCAGCACATTCTCTGGCAGACCACTTGCTGTATAAAAAACAATTTCTTCTCATGGCCATTTTGGGTTTTTGACATTCTGTATCCCCTTGTTCTCGACTCTTCTGACAATGGGTACAGCTTTTCTCTATGATGTAAATATCTATATCAGATTATTTTATACCAAGGAGGTCAATCTCAATCTTTGTAATCTATTCACATAATTAAAATCCCTCCTAAATATAAATATCCAACCCGTCTACATTTACATCTAAGCAATTTAAATCACAAACAATAGATTCCCAGCACAATAGGTTCTCTGCAGACGATCACTGCTCACAGAACTCCAGCCAGAATAACACCATTCCATGAGGGACCTCACCAAATACTTTACTAAAATCCACATAAACAACATTCAATGCCCTACCCTTTCCAATCAATTCTTTCACCTCCTCAAAAAAACTCATCCAAATTATTAATACATGACCTGTTGCAGACAAAGGCATGCTATCTGTCCATTCTCTTTCAAATGCAAATAAATCCTATCCCACATAATCCTCCTCAATAGTTTCACCATCACTGCCTTGAGGCTGACGTGGACAATATCTATTTCCTTTACAACTTTAGCTACTCTCTAGTCCTCTGGGATCCCGTAGCTTGAGAGGATACAAAGAGTTCATCAAGGCCCCTGCAATCTCATTTCGTGTTTCTCATAATAACTCAGTATAGATCCCATTAAGCCCTGGAGATTTATCAACCATAATGTTTTTCAAAAAACCCAATGCCACCACCTTCTTGATGTCAAACTGCCCTGATTAATTAGTATACCTCACACAGATCTCACAATACAACATGTCCTTCTCTTAGATTAATAGATGTTTAGTACCTTGTCTGCAACCTGATTCCAATCACAAATTCCCTCCTTTATCCCTCTCCATGGTTACCATCTTGTTTTAAACTGATGTCTAAAAAGCCTTGGGATTTTCTTGCCAATGGCATTTCATGGCCCCTTTTGGCCCTTCTAATTCCTTGCTTGAGTCTTTTCATGTTTGCTTCAGATTTCCTCGTTCTTTCATTCTATGCCTCTATTTATTTAGTTTTTTAGCCTTTTTCTCAACCTATCCTTCCAATTTCAATGAATTAAATAGATAGCCCAATATCTATCTGTGCTAGTATCCCTTTTAGCATTGAATCCTATAAAGATCCAAATATAGCACCTTAGATTTCTCAACATTAAGTTTCATCTGCCACACAACTGCCCATTCCATCAGTCTGTTTATATTTCTTTGAAGTCAACAACTATTGACCTCGCATTTCAACACAACATTGAATTTTGTATCATCTGAACATGTGGAAGCCGTTTCCTGGGCATTCTTAATCATTGGTGCACTGGGCTTCAAATTAATTGCTTCGTCAAACTGCAATCCTTGCTTCTACAACCCTTTTAAATTCAACTTGGGTTGAATCTCAGCCAAGCTCCTGTTCTAATTCACAATCTCAGGCAGTCGAACAATGCATACCTAACAGGGGAAGTCATTTCACTTTAACAACAACTTTTTCCATGGCTTGAGTCAGATTTCATGTTGATCAAAAAAAGTATTAAGTAGAAACTCGTGTATCGACAGAATTTTAGAGTGGACAGGGCTGAGAAACAATTTTAAGTGATTGAATTCAAATAGAATACATGAAAGTATTGAAGATGGGAAAGTGAGAAAAATAGTTTGCAGGTTTTGACAAACATGAATTGTAAAACAACATTAATAATATCAAACTCGTCTTTTAAGACCTATATATGGAGTTCTTAGACTGATTTGAACAAACACTAGCTAGTGATTTGGAGGACTTTTGCAAAATGGAGGCTTTACCCTGGTCTAAGATTTGCAACATCAAAACATTATGCATAAAGCAGCGGACAAACATGCATTTTCATTAAGCCAACATGCTCATGAAGTCATGCAGCAGCAGCTGAAGACACAGAACATGCTTTAGGTTTCAGAAGGAGCTGAGGAAGTAGTGAAACACAACTGATATTTGAGACATGCACTTTGCATGGTCATTTTAGGTCATACCTGAGAGGTGATCCAATAAGTGAAGCTGGAGGGGTGGGGTTACTGCCCGCATTGTGCCTTCGCCGCCGTACGGCTTGGCGTCTGAACGTGCTGCGTTCACGACGAAAAGTGACCGTCTCATCAGTGGATTGGGCTGGCACAGCAAGATAGGTGCAAGCAAGACAGGCATTAACAACTCAGTCAAAAAAACAGGATCAGCAATTCTATTCCATTCATGTTAAATGGTTCTTTCTTTACACAGGCGACCCATAAAGTGGCATTTCTGCACAAAAGCAGAAATGTTTATTAAAATATTCTATCACATATAGCAGAAAACTTCAATACCTAATCCATATGAGTTATTCTAGATCAACTTCAAAACTACAAAATAGCTTAAAATGCAAGCAATATAAGGCCCAAGCTGCTTTTAAAGTTAAATAATGCCAATGCTGAGACTCTTATGTGCTTATTAACTATTGTACATGCCACTCAAAGACTAATTTACACATCTGAAACCATGAATATTAACTCCAGCTGTTTAAAAAGTTATTAAAATTTCAAATAAATGGAAGAAAATTCATTGCTGAAATGAACAATTAATGACAATTTGATTCATAGCCACTGCTGACGTGATAAACTCTGCACAAATCAGAAATGACATACAACAGGGGTGGCACAGTGGTGCAGCGGTGGAGTTGGTGCCTTACAGTGCCAGAGACTCGGGTTCGATTCTGTCTATGGATGCTGTCTACTTTCCCCTTGTGAACGTGTGGATTTTCTCCGGGTGCACCGGTTTCATCCCACGCTCCAGACAAACTATTGGCTGCTGTGAATTGTAAATTGTCACCAGAGATTAGGAAAGTGCTGGTGTACACGGAGATTGCAGTTGGCGCGGTCTTGGTGGGCCGAAGGGCCTGTTTCTACACTATCTCTAAAATCTAAAGTCTAACTGAACAAACAGGGAATGTTTACTGCAACCAATCCGATTCCTCATATAATTATTGTTATAGCTACTACAAGTGATCTTTAGAGCAACCTCATACAATAACTTTTAAAAGTAGGCAACAGCATATGCAAATTAATTTCAATCTTTTTGGGAGAGAAGTGAAATGAAGGCTAATACTCAGGTCCTGTTAA
Organism: Amblyraja radiata; assembly: GCF_010909765.2. NCBI lineage: Eukaryota > Metazoa > Chordata > Chondrichthyes > Rajiformes > Rajidae > Amblyraja > Amblyraja radiata. Next base: position 20,003,224 of record NC_045964.1, read on the forward strand.
GTAATCAATCTCTTAGCAACATCACTCCATGGAAGTGCTGCCCTCACTCATTAGACACTGGCGACTCAAAAACAAAATCTCATCCTATCTTTCCTTATAGGAATCTCGACATGCCTCAGAGCTAGATTTTCACAAATTCTAAACAAAATTTGGTGGGAAAAAAAACACCAAAAGTCACGTGTTGCGAATTAGACAGAACATTAACCAGTCAACAAGTATTAGAGACATTTTTAATATTATCTTTTACTCAGGTTTATCAGCTTCATTAAAATTAGCCATAGAAAACCTGACAAAACAATTGTGGGCTCCATGATCTACTGGGAACAGTTCACCCAGATGCTCAAGAATACGGACTGCAGTTTCATCCTGCCTCCAGCTACACTTCTCTTATTCAAAACAAGTGGGCAGACAGGACAGTTGGATAGGTGAAAAGGAAATGACAGAAGTAATAGATCTGAAATAGAGCAGGGTAACATAACATTGAATCACAAGCAATGAAATTCAGGAATATACAGTGCCCTCCATAATGTTTGGGACAAAGACCCATCATTTATTTATTTGCCTCTGTACTCCACAATTTGAGATATGTAAAAAAAAACAAAACACATGTGGTTAAAGTGCACATTGTCAGATTTTATTAAAGGGTATTTTTATACATTTTGGTTTCACCATATAGAAATTAAAGCTGTGCTTATGCAAAGTCCCCCCCCCTCCCATTTCAGGGCACCATAATGTTTGGGACACATGGCTTCACGGGTGTTTGTAATTGCTCAGGTGTGTTTAATTGCCTCCTTAATGCAGGTATGAGAGCTCTCAGCACCTAGTCTTTCCTCCAGTCTTTCCATCACCTTTAGAAACTTTCATTGCTGTTTATCAACGAGGACCAAAGTTGTGCCAATGAAACTCAAAAAAGCCATTATGAGACTGAGAAACAAGAATAAAACTATTCGAGACATCAGTCAAACCTCAGTCTTACCAAAATCACTGTTTGGAACATCATTGATAAGAAAGAGACCACTGGCGAGCTTACTAATTGCAAAGGAACTGGCAGGCCAAGGAAGACCTCCACAGCTAATGACAGAATAATTCTCTCTATAATAGTAATAATAAAGTAAAATCCCCAAACACCTGTCCGGCAGATCAGAAACACTCTTCAGGAGTCAGTTGTGGATTTGTCAATGACCACTGTCCGCAGAAGACATCATGAACAGAAATAGAGGCTACACAGCAAGATGCAAACCACTGGTTAGCCGCAAAAATAGGATGGCCAGGTTACAGTTTGCCAAGTACTTAAAAGAGCAACCGCAGTTCTGGAAAAAAGGTCTTGTGGACAGATGAGACAAAATTTAACATATCAGAGCGATGGCAAGATCAAAGTATGGAGGAGAGAAGGAACTGCCTCAGCATACCATCTCGTCTGTGAAACACGGCCGTGGAGGTGTTATGGCCTGGGCAGGTATGGCTGCTGAATGTACTGGCTCACTTATCTTCATTGATGATACAACTGCTGATGATAGTAGCATAATGAATTCTGAAGTGTAAAGACACATCCTATCTGCTCAAGTTCAAACAAATGCCTCAAAACACATTGGCTGGCGGTTCATTCTACAGCAAGACAATGATCCCAAACATACTCCTAAAGCAACAAAGTAGTTTTTCAAAGCTAAAAAATGGTAAATTCTTGAGTGGCCAAGTCAATCGCCCGATCTGCACCCAATTGAGCATGCCTTTTATATGCTGAAGAGAAAACTGAAGGGGACTAGCCCCAAAACAAGCGTAAGCTAAAGATGGCAATACAGGCCTGGCACAGCATCACCAGAGAAGACACCCAGCAACGGGTGATGTCCATGAATCGCAGACTTCAAGCAGTCATTGCATGCAAAGGATATGCAACAAAATACTAAACATGACTACTTTCATTTACATGACATTGCTATGTCCCAAACATTATGGTGCCCTGAAATGGGGGGACTATGTATAAACACTGCTGTAATTTCTACATGCTTTCTTCATGGCAGTTGGGGATTTCAACCAGGCCAGTCTTACATCTTAGGTACACAAAATTGCTGGGGAAACTCAGCGGGTGCAGCAGCATCTATGGAGCGAAGGAAATAGGCGACGTTTCGGGCCGAAACCCTTCTTCAGACTGATGGGGGGAGGGGAAAGAAAGAAGGAAAAAGGGAGGAGGAGGAGGAGCCCGAGGGCGGGCGGATGGGAGGGTGGGAGGAGACAGCTAGAGGGTTAAGGAAGGGGAGGAGACAGCACGGGCTAGCCAAATTGGGAGAATTCAATGTTAATGCCATAAGGACGCAAGGACCCCAGACGGAATATGAGGTGCTGTTCCTCCAATTTCCGCTGTTGCTCACTCTGGCAATGGAGGAGACCCAGGACAGAGAGGTCGGATTGGGAATGGGAGGGGGAGTTGAAGTGCTGAGCCACCAGGAGGTCAGGTAGGTTATTGCGGACTGAGCGGAGGTGTTCGGCGAAACGATCGCCCAACCTACGCTTGGTCTCACCGATGTAAATCAGCTGACATCTAGAGCAGCGGATGCAGTAGATGAGGTTGGAGGAGATACAGGTGAACCTTTGTCGCTCCTGGAACGACTGCTTGGGACCTTGAATTGAGTCGAGGGGGGAGGTGATGGGACAGGTGTTGCATTTCTTGCGGTTGCAACGGAAAGTGCCCGGGGAGGGGGTGGTGCGGGAGGGAAGGGAAGAATTGACGAGGGAGTTGCGGAGGGAGCGGTCTTTGCGGAAGGCAGACATGGGGGGAGATGGGAAGATGTGGCGAGTGGTGGGGTCACGTTGGAGGTGGCGGAAATGGCGGAGGATTATGTGTTGTATTTGCCGGCTGGTGGGGTGAAAGGTGAGGACCAGAGGGACTCTGCCCTTGTTGCGTGTGCGGGGATGGGGAGAGAGAGCAGTGTTACGGGGTATGGATGAGACCCTGGTGTGAGCCTCATCTATGGTGGCGGAGGGGAATCCCCGTTCCCTGAAGAACGAGGACATTTCCGATGCCCTGGTATGAAATGTCTCATCCTGGGAACAGATGCGGCGTAGGCGGAGGAATTGGGAGTAGGGGATGGAGTCTTTACAGGGGGCAGGGTGGGAAGACGTGTAGTCCAGATAGCCATGTGAGTCAGTGGGTTTGTAATGTATGTCGGTCAGGAGTCTGTCCCCTGCGATGGAGATGGTGAGGTCAAGGAATGGTAGGGAAGTGTCGGAAATCGTCCAGGTGTATTGGAGTGCCGGATGGAAGTTGGTGGTGAAGTGGATGAAGTCAGTCAGTTGTGTGTGGGTGCAGGAGGTGGCACCAAAGCAGTCGTCAATGTAGCGGAGGTAGAGGTCGGGGATGGGGCCCTGGTACGTCTCGAACAAGGATAAGACAGTCTTACATCTTACCGGCCTAAATTCTACCAGCATGTGAACATTGCAACCAGGGGAAAGAACAAACTAGATCTGGTGTACACCAACATTAAAGATGCATATAAAGCAGCCCCCCTCCCCCATATCGGCAACTCTGACCACCTAGCGGTTATGCTCACACCTGCATACAGACCCAGGGTGAAACAGGACAGGCCAACGGTCAAAGAAGTCAGAACATGGCCACAGGGAGCTATCGCAACACTACAAGACTGTTTCGAAACCACACAGAGGGCCATTTTCAGAGAGGCAGCAACAGATGACAGTGGCATCAACCTCCAAGAATACACAGAAACCGTCATCGGATACATCAATAAATGCATTGATGATGTAACGGTGGTCAAACCGTCAGGAGGCGTGCCAATCAGAAACCTTGGCTAACTGGGGAAGTGTGTTCCCTACTGAGAATCCGGAATGCTGCATTCAAATCTGGGGACAACACAGCATACAAACTGGCAAGGAGTAACCTATCCCGGGGGATCAGGGAAGCGAAGAGGCTGTATGGGCAAAAACTTAATAGCCACTTCGAAAATGACAAAGACACACGTCGCTTGTGGCAGGGATTTCATACCATCACTGACTACAAGCCCCCCCCCCCGCTGCGGATATGCCAAAACGACCCCTCTCTACCAGATGAACTGAACGAGTTCTACGCACGGTTTGAGGTTAAAAACAGCACCCAGACACATGCACTACTGCCATCTCCCAGTGGCCAGTCGCTCAGGCTGTCCGCAGCCGGAGTTAAAAAGGCCTTTGCCAGCATCAATCCACGCAAAGCTGCAGGGCCGGACAACATTCCTGGATGCGTTTTAAGAGACTGCGCCGAGCAACTGAAAGATGTTTTCACCGACATTTTTAACATCTCACTCAGCCAGGCAGTAGTGCCCAACTGTCTTAAGGGTGCCACCATCGTCCCTGTCCTGAAGAAACCAAACCCAGCCTGCCATAATGACTTTCGACCAGTGGCTCTAACACCCATAGCAATGAAGTGTTTTGAGCGACTGGTTATGCAGCACATCAAAAAGAGTCTACCTGCCGACCTAGACCCACTGCAGTTAGCCTACAGAGCCAACCGATCCACAGAGGACGCAGTCTCAACAACACTGAACCTCGTACTGTCACACCTTGATCGGAAAAATACTTATGCCAGGATCCTCTTCATAGACTTCAGCTCTGCGTTTAACACAATCATTCCGCAGCAGCTGGTGGAGAAGTTGGAGCTATTGGGGGTTGATGCTGGCACATGTAACTGGGTCCTTAACTTTCTATCACAACGGCAGCAGACAGTCAGGGTGGGCAGTAGGACATCAAAAACCATAGCCGTGAGCACTGGCTCGCCCCAAGGCTGTGTCCTAAGCCCCCTGCTGTTTAGTCTGCTTACACACGACTGTACTGCTAGACTCAATAACAACTTCATCAACAAGTTCACTGATGACACAACAGTGGTGGGTCTCATCAGTGACAATGATGAGTCGGCGTACAGGATGGAGGTGGAGCTGCTCACAGGATGGTGCAAATCCCACAACCTCATTCTCAACGTGGGAAAAACTAAGGAGATGGTGGTTGACTTCAGGAGGGCGGGAAAACAACACCATACACCTCTGCACATCGATGGAGCTGATGTGGAAAGGGTCAGCAGCGTGAAGTTCCTAGGACTCCACCTGTCAGATGACCTGATGTCCACAACCAACACCACAGCACTGGTCAAGAGAGCCCAGCAGCGATTACACCCTCTCCGAAGACTACGTAAAGCAGGTCTCCCCACTACACATCTACGAACTTTTTATAGGGGGACAATCGAGAGCACATTAACCAACGGCCACTTCCTGGTTCGGGAGCTGCAAGGCGTACGAACGGCACCAACTTGACAGGATTGTGAAGACCGCCAGCAGGATTATTGGTGCTCCACTCCCTTTCTTGCTGGATATATACAGGAAGAGACGTATCAACAGAGCCATCTCCATCATCAAAGACCCCTACCACCCATCGCATCACATATTCTCCATCCTGCCATCTGGGAAGAGGTACAGGAGCATTAGCTGCAAAACCAGCAGGATGCTCCTCAGCTTCTTCCCGCAGGCTATTAGACTGATAAACGGACTTAGCCCCCTGCCAAAGTATCACGCACCAACCATCAACCTGGACACACTGCAGCAGCTGTCGATCGGAACGCCTGTTGATGTTTAGTAGAGAGTAGAGTGTTTAATTTAATTTGTTCATGATATATGTTTTTTATTTCTAGTTATTTGTTGTTATTTGTACTGCACACTGAATGGACACTGGTTGAGCAACGTTTTTTTGTTTCCTCTGGGTATGTGAGGACTCAGGAAATGACAATAAAGATATACTGATACTGACATGGTAAAACAAAAATGTGTAAAAATGGCCTTTATTAAAATCTGACAACGTGCACTTTAACCACATGTGATTGTTTTCTATTACAAATTTCAAATTGTACAGAGGCAAATAAACAAATGATGGGTCTTTGTCCCAAACATTATGGAGGGCACTGTAGCATAGAAAAAGCAGATTTTAAATGAACAAATCAAACAGGATATAATATTTGGTCCAAATGGATTACTTTCTTGTATTTGAAAGGTTCTACAGAAGAGGTAGCAGAGGTATTAGTGCAGGTTCAGGGAATAGGGCAACAGATATCAATGAACAAATTTAAGAGGGAAAGAACACCGCTGGGAATTAATCACCAGTCATTTATCAATGGCAGGAAAAATAACGGAATCCCTGCTGTAGGAGAGACAGAAGAACGTAGAGAGACACAAAAGCACAATAAGTATCATAAGTGAAATCTTGCGTGATCTAACGTCCAGATGTTTGAAATAACGGAGAGAAAACAATGGTAAAGAAACAAATGAAACATCTAGATTTGATAAAAACTTTCTATAAGGTGGTGTAAAATTACAGCAAATAGTACAAGTTGTGCCACGTGTTTGTAGGGTCTTAGGGAAAAATAAACCAAGAGTTCATTTCTGGATGGATCAAATTAATAAGCATGCAATTTGTATCAATTCTTGGTCAGACTGCACTTAAAAGTACTGCATACCGTTCTGATCAGCACATTATTAAATCGTAAATTGTTTGAATCCCAAAAGTCTCAAATTCCAATGACGATACAGGATACAAACTGTTTCAGAAATGTTTTTAGTTTACTTCCTGTGCTTGCTATTGAAATTTATGTCAACATGAGGCCTACCAAATACATTCTCAACACCCACCTATCGAAAAAAAATTCTAAATGTAGCTACAATGCACGTTTGATACAAGAATTAGCAAAGGTGAGAATGAGAGAAAGAGCAAGCTTTTCTATGGTTAAGAAACCTAGAAAAAAAATAATGTCCTGGAATCTTTAAACTACTTGAATGTTTTATCGCCAACAGTTACATATTCACTGGTAGCCTGATCATCAGCTTTGATGTCTTGGAACAGGAAGCATACAATTCAATGTTCAAGCTAAAGAGATCAAGTGGGGAAGTCATGGAAATCTTTCTGAGAGGTGGTAGTGTTAAAGAGGTGATCAAAATCAGGGGTGCAGTGCTGCTGGAACTCACTGGAGCACAGCTCCGGCACCACTGCCTTGGGAGTGACGGGGAGGGTAGAACTTTGGAATAGAGAAACCGTGCGCTCGGATACTTGGTTGATAAATTTAGTGCAAAGCTGCTGTAACTGCGCAAGAGGGGGAAAGAGACAGCGGTTTAGGTGGGGGAGATTCTCAGACGTTCCAGGGCCGCTTTGGAGGTGAGTACATTATACTGATGCTTTGGTTTAGAATATTCACCCACTGACCTGCCGCCGTTATAAGGAGGGATATTTTAAACAGAGATTTTGAATCAAATCTCAACTCATCCAAGGAAATTGAAATTGCTGCAAGTAAGAATCTCATTGTCCCCTTTCGGGATTTATGTCAATAAAACACTCTTGCCCCTTGAAATTCTCGCTTCTTCTACCAAGAAGAATCTATCCGCCTGAAATCGTCTTGTCAGTTTTGTTTTTAATGATTCACTCCACCACTGTCATCACCGGTTTTCAATGCAACCGAAGCCACGTCCAGATTTTGAGGATCAGACCCATCTCGCCCAATGCACAATTATATATATATATTTTTAAAATGTTAAAATGTCCAATCCATATTGCTTCCGCTTTGATTTGGTTACCACAGTCACGGGAAGCCTCTGTTTTTAATTTGGCAGGTGTGAGTCCCTATAAAAAAAAGCCAATAAACAGCGGAGAATTTTAGCTAGTGGGGAATTTAATAGCGGCCGTGTTTTAAATAAAGGAGATTTTACGGAAGAGAAGGTTGGGGTAGATAAGATAATAATTTATGTAAAGATTGGACATTCTTTAACTTTGTACATATCTAAAAATTAAACAGGATTTGTATTGGTCTACTAACTATGTTAAATTTAGTGCAAAGCTGCTGTAACTGCGCAAGAGGGGGAAAGAGACAGCGGCTTAGGTGGGGGAGTTTCTCAGACGTTCCAGGGCCGCTTCATTCATTCGACGAGGAGGAGGAGGAGCCATCTTGGGGAACGGCTGCTAACCAGCAGCCGTCCGTTTAATTCATTTTTTTTCCAGTTTTTAGTTAGTTTTGTTTGTCGTTTTTTCGGAGAATTGGACTTCTTATTGTGGGGGGAAGGAGGTAACCTTACTTCTAGGTCCCTACCTGGTCGTGAGGCAGCTTTTTCTCTGGGCTGCCCGTCGACCCGTCCTCGTGGCCTACCAGTGGGCTTGGAGCGCCGTTTCCTGGTGGGGACCGCCCAGCACCTCGGCTTCGGTGGCGGCACAGCGCTGGAGCTCCATCGCGGAGCGGAGCGGGCGATGCCTTGCCTGGGTCGCCGCGCTGGATCGACGCGCTGGAGCTCCGGTGAGCTGGACCGCCAAGAGCAACACCTCCGGGCTGCGGGTCTGCGGAGCGGAGCGGGCGGCGCCGACATTAATATCGGGAGCCTGGGAGCTCCAACTCGGTGCGTCCTTGTCAGCTTCGGAAGCCGACAATCCCCTGCTAGGAAGCGGTCGTTCCAGGTGGCCCAGCCGCTGTGAGGACTCTCCCGACGCCGGGGCAAGACCACCCGGCTAGAACGGCCAGGAACATCGGGCCTCCGTTGAGGCAACAGCGGTGGCCTTAATATGCCTGACTTTTGGGAGAACTGGGGTTGGGGACTGGACTTTTGTGCCTTCCCCAAAAGTGGTAACCACTGTGGGGGGATGATTTTTCTGTGTGTAAGGTACATTGTTAGTCTGTGTCCAAGATGGCTGTCGGAAGAGAGAGTGGACGCTGGCGCGCTTTAGCTGTCGCTGCTCTCTCTTCACATTGTGTTTTTTAAAAAAAAATTATTTTTGTGTCTTTGGAGCGATTTCTATATTTAATTTGTGTATTGATGATGTCCTTATTATTTATTTTTCTCCGACTATATGTTTTTTTTCTCTTCTGTTTAATCTTTGTAAGGTGACCTTGAGATTTGAAAGGCGCCTGAAAATGAAATGTATTATTATTATTAACCATGTGTAAGGATATTGTGAGTATCGACACGTACGCTTCCTGTCCAAACATTTCTGCGAGAGAAACAGTATGAGGCAGAGTTGCCAACCTACCGCTTTTGATATTAATATTCTGCGATATTCATGGCATTAGCAATAGTTCATTAGACATTCTTTTCTCATACTTGATTACTTGGTTGAATTGGTTCCAATTTAGGTGGCTAAAATGCAAAAAAACGTATTTGCTTTATTTCAGTAAATTCTGTTACTTTTATAACCACAGCTAAGCAAAACTGCTAAGCATTGCAGGCCCTGCTGTCTGCTCTGACCCAGTCGCATTAGTAAAGCCCTTGTCCCACGAGCGACCTCCACCGCGACCTCTGGCGAGTTTGCCCACGACCCATAGTCATGGCAAGTTCGCCACGAGGTCGTAGGAGGTCTTCGTCATTCTCCTTCATGGTCGAGAGTGGTCTCCTCGTAGTCGAGGCTTCAGCTTGGTCACGGCGTATTTTTCAAAACGTTACAAATTGACCGCGACTAAAAATAGAAACCCGTGGGAAAAATCGAAGTTTTTTTAGTCGTAGGTCTAGTCGAAGCCGGTCGTAGTGCTAGTCGTGTGTAGTCAAAGGTGGTCGTAGGTAGTCGAAGGAGCTCCGGGGTGAAAAAAAGGTCAGTAGAAAAAAAAGGTATTTAAACAGCAGAACATCACCTCTTTCACTCCAAGGCATGTTCATTCATAGCTGGCGAGTTATTTGGAGAGGAGACTTGTGTTTTAGAGGTCACGAAAAAAGGCAGCAGCGAAGGGGGAGGGCACAACCCTAAAAAAAAAACTGCCATGCAGGTGTTGCCCACCCAGGAGGAGGAGGAGTGGCAGGAGGTGATGCCACAGGAGGTGATAGTGCAGGAGGAGGTAGCCCTGCATGAGAGGCCCCTGGAGGAGGAGGCCAGGGTGGTAGTATATGTCCCCACTACCACCCCATCCTTCACTGCCTCATTTGAAGGCAGCAAAGCAGCCCTTTTTCCTGTGTCTGACACAGCATCAGTGGCAGATGCCCCATTGGTGGTGAGGGAGGGCTGGAGGAAGGTTATGCCTTACACCTTCACCAGGCAGCAGGAGGGACTTTGAGGAATGGTTCCAGCAGAATGCCATCCTGTACGATAAGGAAAATGAGAGGTACAGGGAAGGGACAAGCATGCTTGCCATCCACTGCCCCACATGTGTGCTTAAAGGTCCATCTTTTGTCAATGCCCAGCGCCACTCTCTTCCAGTCATCTGGTGTACTGGGACAGTCCATCACATCATCTCCATTCACCCATTGAGACCTCTTCTTGTGCTTCCTCTTCATCCTTGCTCTGCCTTTCTTAAAAGGCTGCTGCAGCAAAAGGTCTACTGCAAACAGAAGTAGTTGTATTTTTACTAACATCCTCCAAACTAGTTCCTTCTTTGCTTGCATGGTTCATAATGATTTAACAAAAACCTAGGAGGCATTTTTAGTGAGAAAAAAATGCAGACATGACATAATTTTAACAGGTGATCAATTGAGCTGTAGACACTCGTCACTGGTCGTTGTTGGTTTTCGGTGTGGTCCTCTGAGGTGGAAGGGGGTCGTGCTCATTCACGGACCAATTTGCCAGAGACCATCCTCGAGTAAAATGTACATGGTTGAAGCCTGTCTTCATCATGGTCGAAGGAGGTCTTCTTCATAGTCGAGGGAGGTCTTCAACATAGTCGTAGGAGGTCGTGCACATAGTCGTGGAAGGTCGTAGGTCACCGCGACCTTGATTTTAAAAAAAAGTCACTTAAGGTCGCCAGAGGTCGCGGTGGAGGTCGCCCAAGTGGGACAGGCTTAAGGCTACATCTGTGATAGTCCAAGCCACTCCGTAGATTACTCTCTAATACCAACTTTAATTTTTCTCACTAACAACCTTATGGCTTCTACGCAAACAACGTTAACTTCCTTCTTTCGTAAACAAGCTGCGGAGTATAACAACAATAACGTACAAGAGACTGATAATAGTAAAAGTGACAAAAGCTGTGTTTTGCCTGCTTCAAATTTTCTAACCGAGTCCAAATGTAGTTCTGAAAGTAATGATGTTTCGAAGTCAGGCTTGTATCCCTGTTCAGGTGTTTGGACTGAAGAAACGTGGAAGAAAAATAAACTTATCACTGGTTAGACTTCAAGAAAGATAAACTTGGGTGTAATGCATGTGCAAACATAAGCAATTTGACACTTTTCACTTCTGAGGGTTGAGGCTGTTAAATGAATGGCAAATGTACCAAATATCCTATTATGGAGCCGCTCGAAGTACACACCTCAGAAAAAAAATTGTTGATCCCAAACTATCAAAAGCTCGCACTGCTGCTCTAGGTGTTGACTATAAAGCAGGTGAAGATGCTCTTGGAAAATTATGTGACACCATGAATGCTTTGCATCGAAAGGCAATTTGTTCAATTTTTCGTTCTGCATATTAGTTAGCTCAGAATGACAGACCATACTCTGATCACTTTGGCATACTGGAACTTTAAAACAAAAATGGTATTGACATTGGAATTGGACTGCATTCCCGCACTAGTGCTACAAAGATCATTAACCACATAGCCATTAATATGAAAAAGAAAATTTGCCAGCATATCAAGCAGATAAATAGCAAAAATTCTGATCTCATTGATGAAACAAGTCTGAGCATCAAGACAGCCTTAATAGTTTATTCGAAATGTGAAGTGATAAGTAAGGTGATCCCCATTTCATGTTTCTAGAACTAATTGAACTGCCTGGTCAGAAAGCTGCAACTATTGCTCAGCATCTATCTATTTAACTGTCTCAGTAACCATGGGTTTGATGACTCTTACTTGAAGCAGAACCTTGTAACATATGCTAGTAATGGGGCGAGCATAATGCTTGGTGTCAAATCTGGTGTTGCTACAATTCTCAAGGAACATTACCCTGATGTGATAATTTGGCACTGTCTTAATCACAGATTAGAACTTGCAGTAGGTGTTTCAGTGAGAGAAGTTCATGGAATGAATCAGTAGATCACCTCTAAATCAAAAGGAACTGTCTGAATGTACCTCTTAACTAGAACAACAAATTTGCAAAATAGGCCGTGTTCTGGGCACCAGGTGGGTAGCTGGCTCATTTCGAACAGTTTCAGCAGTGTGGCAAAATTATGAAGCACTGTCTTCATTTTGAAAAAGCAATGAAGGATGAAACGAGATCTGGGAGTGACAGAAAAACCTGTGAAGGTCTGTTGACAAGACTCTCTTCAGAACAGTTTCTATTGGATTTAGCTCTAATGTATGGCACGTCGCATGAACTTGGTTTACTGTCAGAGTGTTTACAGAAACGCACTACTACAATTGTTTATGCAGACAAACTGATCCAACGGAACAAAAGATCATTGCATGGACTGAAAGAGCAACCTGGTACAAAAACTCTACAAGCTCAAGAGGCAGTTGAAAAGGGGAAATTTGGAGAAATTACCTTAATAAGCAACAACAAAATCGTCTCCATTAATTATCAAGTTTCTTACTCGTCTTATAAACAATTTGCAGCACCATATGTTTTAGACAACATCCTTGAAAGGTTCTCATTCTTTGAACCTCATAGTAAGAAAAATCCCTGATAAATGAATTGTGTCCTTGATAAGTGCTGTTGGCCTGTTAGAAATACCACCTAATTATGGAGAAGCTGCAATATCATCTCTTTGTAAGAGGTTTAAGCTTTCTTCTTCCTCTGTAGTAAATGCCTTCAGAGATAATGTGGAGGATCGTGGACGTGCATCCCCCAAGATATACGCCCATTACTGAGCTGATAACGTTAGTACTGCTGAGTGTGAGAGGGGATTCAGTCACATGTACTAGATAATAACACCAACACACTGAAGAATTTTCGTAAATCATGTATCAGCACTTATGTTTGTTAAACTACACAATCTCCTCTGGTTCAGTGGAATCCTGAACCGTACGTCACATAATGGCTGCAGTAACACAGATCAGCAGAAGACACCAGGACAAGAATTGCTTCAGACCCCCGAACACATATTACGCCTGACCCTTTGTGGAAATTATTGTGAAACTTCTCATTGGTGGCATTTGGTAAGCAGGCAATTAGTTGTAAATTGGTAAAATACATGGTTACCTTATTTTTCTTTACTTGCTTGATAATTATATTTCATGATAATTAGTGAGTGCAACCGTGCAATATTTTTGTCATATTATTAAATTAAGTATTATATGTATTATTGTACTAGTTATACACTGGGATGTAGTGCTAGGCTATAATCTTGTTTGATCGTCTTGGGAGACAAGCTTGCCGCTTGCCCCCCCCCCCCCCCTCCCCCGCCAAAAGGGATCCCAGTGTCAGATATTTTGCTTTTTAACCTGACATTATCGATAACCGTAATTAGGCAGCTGAGATTCAGCCCAGTGTCGAGTGTAGAGTGGAGAATAGGCAGAGAAACGCCTAATCATATTCAGAGACATGTAACCAAACAAGGCAAGACTGAACTAATTCAGTCAAAACTTTGGTGAATGGTTAAGAAACCCCAAATGAATCTACAAGAGCAAGTAGACACAAATATACCCACATATATACCCATATGGCCCCACACATCTGCTTCGTGATTTAATATGATCGTGATTGGTCTGATTATAACCACAACTCCATTTTCTTTCCGACAATTTCAGCATTCAACATGTGAAAATAGTTATGTAGCTAAAAGTGTTATGTCGCCATAGTTATGTAGCCACAATGTAGCCAATTGCATGGTTCACATAAAAATGGTTGAAGAGAAATCAATGGATTAGTTGAATCATGAGCACTGAGATTTTTTCGTACCACAGATATAAGTATAACCTCATTTATCCTGTTATGCTTTCTGAGGCCTTAATACAGGTTGGGGCGAAAAAAAATCAATACTAAACCAAAAGATGGCAAGCATACTCTTCATGAATGTATTGAATACATGTCTTACCAGGTTAATAGCAGTTTAATTGAATTGTTTGGGTACATTATGGAGCAATTTAAAAAGAAAACACCATATTGTATGTATGGATTTAAGTAAAAGTTCAATGCAAATGCCACCATGTTTCGGAATCCTTCTCTAATGCAGGAAGTACCAAACTTGCTGGCCACTCAGCCAGCAACTATGGAACGTCCCTGTAGAGGGTAACTGCAGAGTGCAAACTTGCTCAAGTCCTCCATTAGTTATTTGTCTGTGTAATCTGCACTAGATTAACATCCTTACAGTGTTCCTGAAGCAGGAAAAGAACATCTAGATAAGCATTTTGCACTTGTAGATACAAGGAACTGTAGATGCTGGTTTACAAAAAAATACAGAAAGTGCTGGAGTAACTCAACAGGTCAAGCAGCAGCTCTGAAGATGGGCACTCCCTCCACTTCCCTAGTTTCATTCTGCAAGATAAGGTCAAGTAATGCTCTTTCCCTCCTTGATCCATCTATACACTGTGATCAAAGCTCTCTTGAACATATGTCAAAAATTCCATCCTTCTGAGCCAAGGCAAAATCCCAATTAATATTCAGGAAATTAAAATTCTCTTGAACCAAAATATTTTTATTGCATCTCTTTAATATCTGCAGGAGGATTTATCTGCTGCCTCTTATTGACAGTCAGATCTGTAAAACACCCCCAACTAAGCAACAAACATCCGTTTCATCCGAAAACAGGCGTTTTCTTGAATATCCTCTCAGAACAGAAGTAATGTAGTCAATGACTACAGTGTAATGCCACCATCACTTTTACTTTTGATCCGTCTCGTTTGAATATTTTATAACCTGGGATATTGAGTTGCTAGTCCTGCCCCTTCATCAATCAAGTCTCACTGGCGGCAACAATATCATATTTCCCCACCTAAATTGTTCCAAGAGCAATTCTCCTGCTGACTCAGGTTAAACCTCTTCCAACAAGAGGGGAGAGGGTGAAGAGGAGAGGGGGAGAAGAGGGGAGGGGGAGAAGAGGGGAGGGGGAGACGAGGGGAGGGGGGAGACGAGGGGAGGGGGAGAAGAGAGGAGGGGGAGAAGAGAGGAAGAGAATAGAGGAGGGGGGGAGAGGAAGGGGAGAAGAGAGGAAGGGGAGAAGAGAGGAAGGGGAGAAGAGAGGAAGGGGAGAAGAGAGGAAGGGGAGAAGAGAGGAAGGGGAGGAGAGAGGAGGGGGAGAGAGGAGGGGGGAGAGAGGAGGGGGGAGAGAGGAGGGGGGAGAGAGGGAGGGGGGAAGAGAGGAGGGGAGAGAGAGGAGGGAGGAGAGAGGAGGGGGGAGAGAGAGGAGGGGGGAGAGCGGGGACGGGGGGAGAGAGGAGGGGGTGAGAGAGGAGGGGTGAGAGATGAGGGGGCGGAGAGAGGAGGAGGGGTAGGGAGAGAGGAGGGGGGAAGAGAGTGGGGGGGAGAGAGGAGGGGGGAGAGAGGGAGGGGGGAAGATGAGGAGGGGGAGGGAAGAGAGGTGGGGGGGAAGAGAGGAGGGGGGGGGAGAGGAGGGGGGAAGAGAGGATGGGGGGAGAGAGAGGAGGGGGGGAGAGATGGATTGGGGGGGGAAGCAGAGGGGGAAGAGAGGATGGGGGAAGAGGAGGATGGGGGGAAGAGAGGAGGGGGAAGAGAGGAGGGGAAGAGGAGGGGAAGATGGAGGGGAAGAGAGGAGGGGGAGACAGAGAGGATGGGGGGAGAGAGGAAGGGGGAAGGGAGCGAGGAGGGGGGAGAGCGGAGGGGGGAAGAGAGGAAGGCGGGGACATGAGAGGAGGAGGGGAACGAGAGGAGGGGGGGGAGAAGAGATGAGGAGGGAAGAGATGAGAGGGGGGGAGACGTGATGAGGGGGGAATGGAGAATGAGGGGGAGAGCTGCGGAGGATAGAGATGAGGGGGGAGAGATGAGGGGGAGAGATGAGGGGGGGGGAGAAGAGGAGAGGGAGGAGAAGAGGGGGGGGGGGAGAGAGAGAGAGAGGAAGAGGTGTTTGTTGGTTACTTACCTTAAATTAGCCATTTAAAATGTTTGTACCACTGTGTTGTAAACTACCCAAGTGGAACTGCTGTTCCTCCAGTTTGAATGTGGCCTCATTCTGGCAGTGGAGGTGGTCCAGGACAGAAGTATGGGCATGGGAAGGCATGTTAAATTACTGTAGTTAGTAACTGGGAGATCCAGTAGGCCTTGATGGACTGAGTACAAGTGTAGCGATGTTACAGTACCTACCTTCAGTGGCGCTGCAGTTCTGCCGTGTACGTGACTTTGGCGCCTTTGAGGAGGGGGGCGGGATTACAATAATAATAATAATCATAATAAATACTTTATTGATCCCTCAGGGAAATTCAGATGTCCAGAAGCCCCCAACCAAAAAACCCACACATTCAAAACGAACGCAGACAGAAAATACATAAAAAAACAATGTGGACACTACCTGAGAGTAATAAATACTTAAAAAGACCAATAATTAACAATTAAAAATAAAAAAATGCAAAAATGCCTCCCCCTACAGCCTAGCGGTCCGAATTATAAAATCTAATGGCTGCAGGGGTGAAGGATCTCCTGAACCGCTCTGTTCTACAGGGCAGGGAGAGGAGCCAGTTGTTGTTCCGAGTGCTCTTATGACTCTCAAGAATTACATGGAGTGGATGAGCGGGGTTTTTCAGGATGACCTGCACCTTGCGCCTCATGCGCCTCTCAAGCACATCCATCCCAGAGTCCACTCTCCCCTCCAGCACTGAGCTAGCTCGTTTTAACCACTTTGCCCAGCTTCTTGTTTTTTGCACTCATGCTGTTGCCCCAGCAGACAACAGCGTAGAAAATAACACTTGCAACCACAGTGAGACGGATTTCCTCGGGCTGCCAGCTGATGAAGAAAAATCGATCGGGCTTCCATTCATGTTTTTTTTTTTTTAAATTCGCTGGACAATTTAATAATTTGATTAAAATAAAAAGCGACTTCTAACGCCCTCAACGCCTACAATGTGACGGATCGCAAGAACGGGACAAAACAAAGGGTAAGTCATTTATTTTACATATAATCTTGCTTCTTGCGATGGTTTTAATCTAATTTTACATTGCGAAAATGTGATTTGGGCCCCATACGACCCACCAGTGTCTTTCCTGCCGATATGGGGTTCAAATTCACTGCAAATGCAATGTTCCAATCGACCGCGTTCCAGAAGCAAGATGATTAAAATGCTCTTTTTTTTTTGGACGATCATGTCATAAGCCGTCTAAATTGTCTATATTTTGTGTTATTCTCTCTCCATGATCATTATTTTTAAACTAAATATTCAGTTTGAGTCACATGTATTGTGTAAAAAACAATAATTTTGATTATATTTTGAGTGGATGTTTCTGGATTAATTTATGGGAATTTATTTAAATTTCTTCCATCTGGCATATAAATTCATGACAGTGAGATTTAAAAATCATGTTATATTGTGAATTCTTGTGTGAATGGAATTAGTTTGTTATTTGGATACTTAGGCTATTTAAAAAAATTATCCTTTTCTTAAGAAATGGAATCTACAGGACATTGTTAATGGGAAAGTAGTGGGCAGAAAGGCATGTCACGCGTGGTTTGAAGTGCAGAAAATTGTAGCTTACAATGCCAAACTGAAAAGTTGAGGAAAAACAAGGTGCTCAGAGTTGCTTATTGGTTACAATCTGAGGAGTATGATGATTCTACTGATTATGATATGGTCTATTGCTAGAAATTGTAATTTATTTACCTATCTGTTACGGACACAGCATATAATACAATAATATTAAAGTTCTGATCTTGAGAATATCACATTTTTTAATTTTCAAGGCAATCTGGGTGTTTATTACTATTTCCGTCACAAAGGTCAATTTTGTAATTAGCCACAATTATATAATTAACTAATTAAATGCTTTAATTTCAGGCCATCCAAATAAGATGTTTTATATTTGTTTCAGAATGCTTCAATCTATAATAACTGAAAATTTCATTCAGTTCTCTTAATTTTTAAGAAAGTTATGGGCTTTTGACTGTCCTCGATCACAGCTTTTGCGTTGTCAATAGAAAAGAAACAAGAAACAAGTTAATTTCCGAGTATGAAAGTGAATTAGGTGTCAAATTAAAATGATTTATCTGATGGGATATATTGCAGACTTGATTTTTTAAATCTCAAAATGTTGTAACATTGCTAACAAGTGTTCAGTGAAAGCTACCTAGGTAATGCCTGATTTCACCGATGTAAAGAAGGCCACATTGAGAAGGCCGAATGCAGTAGATGAGATTTGAGGAGGTGCATGCGAATCTCTGTCTCACCCGCAAGGGCTGCTGTCACTGGATAGATGAGAGGGGTTAAAGGGACTCTGCAGCTGTTGCAGGGGAAAATACGCGAGGAGAGAAGGTGTGAAGGGACGAATTAATCAAGGTGTTGGGGAGGAAGCAGTCACTGTGGAAAGCAGAAAGAGGTGGGGATAAGAAGATATGACTGGTGGTGCGATAACATTGGAGGTGGTGGAAATGTCAGAGAATGATGCGATAGGATGTGGAAGCTGGTGGGGTGAAAGGCAAAGACCAGAGAACACTATCCTTTCTATTTCTGAAGGGAGAGGGAGCCAGAACAGAACGACAGTACAAAGGAGACATGGGTGAAGGATCTATCTACATCAATGTGATAACCTCAAGTCGAAAGCCCATAGTTCTGCTCTTGCTCCCACTCCACTCAGATATAACAAGGATGTTCCTCTTGCACTTACCTTTCATCTACTTGTCTCCTCATCTAACAAATCATTATTCAACATTTTAGCCACCTATAAAGTGATTCCATCATTAATCACATCCACCTATCTCGCCTCTTTCTGCTTTCCACAGAAACCACTCCTTCCACAATTCCTTGGTTTGCTACACCCTTGTCAACTACTGTCCCCTGCAACCACACGAGATGTAACACATGTCCCTTCACCTCTTTCCTCACCTCGATGAATGGACCCCAGCAATTCTTCCAGGTGAAGCTGAGGTTCATGTGCTCCTCTTCTAACTTTATCTACTGCATTTGGTGCTTCTCATGAGGTCTCCTTTACTTCAGTTAGAGCACTTCTGCTCTGTCCACCAAGGCCTGCTGAAACTTTCAGTTGTTAACCATGTTTTCTACATGTAAACCAGCACCTTCAGCTCCTTGCATCTCCATGTTACCATCCCATTTCCATACTTGACCAACTTCTCGTTATCGTTAATACCCTATAATTCAGCCAGTATTCTTGTAAATCCCTTTTGCACTTCCTTCAAAGCATCCACGTCTTTGTTGTAATGGGATGTCCAGAGCTGCACACAATAGGGAGGTTGCATGGCAGTCGAGGTCATGACCCGTGACCCATACTGTTACCACGCAATGCCTTCTGGAATACATTCAGTGAACGTCAGGTAAGCATTTACTATGGCTGCCAGAACAGCGGGCCCTTCTTCTGTCCCAACATCCGGACTCCACGCTGACTGGTTCCACACTCGGGGTGCCGGACAGTGACTCTGGGTGGGCGGAGGGACCAGACTGTCCCCAACTCTGCTGCAGCTGACGGGGACATTGCCGGGTTTTCGTCCCCGTGTGTCCGCTGCACCGGCCTCGCTCCAACCGGCCCCTTGCGCGGGAGCTGCCGCCCCATAGCCCATGACAGTGCAGCCGCACAGGGGGAGGGTAGCCGGAGGGCGGCCGGACAGCGCTGACCCTTTGGCGAGAGTGGGGGCTGTCCCGAGGGATGTGCTCCTTCGGCCGCTTACACCTTGGAGCTCGGTTTCAGAATAAAGATACTAGAGCATTTGGTTCAGAGTGCTCAGTCACCCTCCACAATTATTTACAGCTCAAAAATGGACAATTTTGGCGGTTTTTAACAGGTAAGAAAGTACGCGTTTCGTGTGTTAACAGGGTATGCCGGAAGCTGCCATGTCCTCCAGAAGGATTGAGCTGCTCCGTGCGTCATGCCCTTTGTGCTGATGACCTTACGTGCAACCCCCCTATATTCCAAATGTGCCCCAATCAAACTTTTATAAAGTTGCGATAACTTTATTGAATTGTGGAAAAGTTCAAGAGGCTATGTAACTATTCCAACTCCTAATTCAAGTTTGTATATGAAGTCTGAATAAATTGAAAAACAGTTTGACTTTAAACCCGATTACAATAATAAAGCCTCTTTTAATAAAGTATTCAATTATGTATCTTTTAAACTTCCATGCCCTTCTCCTAATGCAATGTTGAAGCTACATTTTTTTAATATTAATGTTGAAGCATTGCTCATTTCTGGGAAAGTATAATGCTTCATGATCACAGGATATTCCTCAAAGGAAATGACTTGCATTAAGGGAGCTGACTTGCCGATTTCAGTTGATTACGCAATGTGCAAATTGTTACAGAAACTTAACAGGAAATCTATGTCTAGCTTGGTTAAAAGGCAGCAAATTTCATATTTTCTAATGTGATTCTATCCTACGGACTTTCAAAAGGATTTAGTTGACATTACAATAGGAACGTTTTCTTTTGGAACTCTTTACTCATCGATTGGCAGGAAGATAAGTTATTTAATATTCTGCCAGCTAACAAAGACATTTCAGGCTGTCTAACAGAATTCCTTTCTTTGTGCCAATATGAACTGGAGCTTTTATTAATTAAAAACTCACAAACCTTGCCTATAATGCCACTTATTGGTGTATTCAAAAAAATGGAAGATAGGCAGGCATTTATCAAGCATTTTTTATGAACTGGAGTGATTATAATGCACTTCACAGCCAACAAAATGCTTTTGCAATGTAGTTATGGTTCTAACAGATGAAGCAAGCTCCGAAACACTATGTCTCTCAAACAGCAATGATATAAATGACCAGATGAACTGTTCATCGTATTTAAGAGAGTTCAGGGGTCAGAATAACAAATTGGGGTTATTCACTCACAAATCATTTCTGACATTTTAATAGATAACAGTTACACAGAACCTTCATTTAGCTGCGATTGCTCTGTTTCCCTTGCCTTCCTCATCCAATTTATTAAATAAAAATAAGTGCAATTCAAAATAAATCTTGAAAACTAACTGAATACATGTCTGCTTATAGGCTGAGAGAAAGCATAGTTTACTGATTTGCTGGTACACATTGGAGGAAGTACTGTGGCCATTCATCAATACAAAAGGCAGGGGAACAATTAACTACTCCCAATAATTAATTTTAGTTTTAATACGTTGGCAATCATGCAACTTCCCTGTACACCTACCAAGGTTAGAGACAAGGTTTTACAGATAATAGCTGTTCAAGTACCATTTGGCATTTCAACTCCAGAATGCACTTAAAAACACATTTTCATACACTCATTATCAGTGCGTTTCTATAAAGCTAACAAATCACCAAAGCAGGAAAATAATCACATAGTGCCATCTTAAATAACTCTGCACATAATACATCACCCAAAAATATTGACTGTACATTTGAAATAATCAAATTGCTGTATTAAATGTGTATTATTAGAATATAATTTTATCTTTCACTTCCCTTTTATTATAGAACTAGACCAAGTGCAGACCCGTTGGGTTTGCTCCCCCAACGCAGCCGTTCCCTAATCGTAGCCCCCACAGGAGACTTAGTCCTCCAACTCAAGCCGTTCAGAATCTCTTCCATACCCCGCAACACTGCTCTCTCTCCCCATCCCCCCACTCGCAACAAGGGCAGAGTCCCCCTAGTCCTCACCTTTCACCCCACCAGCCGTCACATACAAAAAGTAATCCTCCGTCGGTTTCGCCACCTCCAACGTGACCCCACCACTCGCCACATCTTCCCATCTCCCCCCATATCTGCCTTCCGCAAAGACCGCTCCCTCCATAACTCCCTTGTCAATTCTTCCCTTCCCTCTCGTACCACCCCCTCCCCGGGCACTTTCCCTTGCAACCGCAAGAGATGCAACACTTGTCCCTTTACCTCCCCCCTCGACTCCGTTCAAGAACCCAAGCAGTCGTTCCAGGTGCGACAGAGGTTTACCTGCATCTCCTCCAACCTCATCTATTGCATCCGCTGCTCTAGATGTCAGCAGATCTATATCGGTGAGACCAAGCGGAGGTTGGGCGATCGTTTCGCCGAACACCTCCGCTCGGTCCGCAATAACCAAGCTGACCTCCCGGTGGCTCAGCACTTCAACTCCCCCTCCCACTCCGTCTCCGACCTCTCTGTCCTGGGTCTCCTCCATGGCCACAGCGAGCAGCACCGGAAATTGGAGGAACAGCACCTCATATTCCGCTTGGGGAGTCTGCATCCTGGGGGCATGAACATCGAATTCTCCCAATTTTGTTAGTCCTTGCTATCTCCTCCTCTTCCTCAGTCCCCCTGCTGTCTCCTCCCATCCCCCAGCCTTCGGGCTACTCCTCCTTTTTCCTTTCTTGTCCCCGCCCCCCCCACCCCTGATCAGTCTGAAGAAGGGTTTCGGCCCGAAACGTTGCCTATTTCCTTCGCTCCATAGATGCTGCTGCACCCGCTGAGTTTCTCCAGCTTTTTTGTGTACCTATGTTAAGGTAAGTTTGGTTCCAAGAGGAGACTTGCCACTCCCGTCTCCACACATCTACGTTTACCTAGCCGGTTGTGGAGCTAAACAACCTGCTCCCTCTGCTTCTAGAGATGTCCAGTGAGGCATGGCAAGGTCTCAGCCACTGCATCACCCAGCCAGCCAATGGCACAAGCCACAAAATGGATATAAAGCCTCATCTCATGCTCAGTCTGGGTAAGTTTTTAAATGTCTCTTGATCAGAGACAGAGACAATTAGATACAAAATTGCTTGTAATAATGAGAACCTCATTTCACTAAACACATGATAATAAACAAATTGAAGATTACCACCTTACATTTCTAATCTAATTCATGGGATCAGAAGATGAGGCCTGTACCTAAAGAGAGGCCAGGCTGATCAGTATTGGGAAAGTGAATATCCCACCACAATGCCAAGTATTTCCCAGCACAATTGAGCTCAACCACTTAACCTAAAGTCAAATCCAGCAACAGAGCAGAATAAAAGAAGCACCGACATCGAGCACTCAGCATGCTTCAGTCATTTTGTACCCATGAATTCTTCCCAAATCTCAAAAGTTAAGGTGCGAGTCTCTCTTAAATCAGTCAACCACAAGCAGTCGACCTAACTTAAAATGAAATTATAATACACAAATACACTACTATTCAAGATATGTTGCCAAAAAGTATCAAGATAACTATTCGTGCTCAATAGAAGCTATTTCAGTCTCTAGCTTTTGAAAAGATGCTGAGCAGTGAAGTGAGAGAAATCTTTGAAATCATGAAAGATTCTGACAAGAATATACACAAAGTGCTACAATTATCAAGATGAAATAAAACTAAAAACCATTAATATAAGTAAAATATCAAAACTAAAATAAGAATTTTGGAAAATAATTCTTCATCCTGAAAATGATGGGACCGGACATGTAATTCAGGATATGGCAGAGTCATACAGTGTAGATGCAACTAAAGGGTCTTTAGATTAGCAGATGGGGAGAGAATGCAATAAATGGTTCAGTTCTTTCCGACACAAATGGTTATACCAACTGAGTTAAATGGAAAAGAATGGGAGGACCTGGTAGAGTGCATAACACCAACAAGGAGTTGCCTGAATGGTGTGTAAAATTTCATGTACACAAATAAGTCACATCCATCCATCCATCCCTCCATCCATCTATCCATCTTACTAAAACTCTCACCTTGTTTCGTTTGTTTGCTTGGTCTCGAAACTCCACAAAAATGGTACACAATAGCGCTACAATTTTAGGCTCACCTTACTCACCATTGTCCTGTGGTGTGCAGTAGTAAGTTTTGTTCAGATTTATGTTATATTTTACAAGTTATTGACATTTAAAACAAATTACCTTAAAACAGCGCCCCCACTTGCCAGCCGCGCTTGCGCAGTTGGCGGAGGCCCGTCAGCCCCACGTGTGCGCAGTGGGCCTGGTATCCACGCCTGCGCAGTTACGGCCTTTGCAGATTTTCAGATCACCATTTTTTTTCCCTTTCCCCTTTACTTGCCTGGCCTCACAACGGGGACCCAACAGGTAAGTTTCGTTCCATTTTACAGATGCCTCCACGGGTCCTCTCTTCACTTTAGTAACTTAATTTATGCCATCAACGGCACAACCTTGAACGCAGCAGTTGCGCCTGCGCAGTGGGGGCCCGTCAGGCCGCGCATACGCAGTTTGGTGTAATATTACATTGGGGGAACGGGACCCAACGGGTCCGCGCTTGGCCTAGTATTATTATAAATTTAGAAATCAATTAATAAAGTCTGGACAAGAAGGACTCCGATCTCTAAAAAAACGTGATCATTTCAATTCTAAATACATAGATCATTTCAATTCTAAATACATTCTCTCTCTCGTTTTCACCCTACAAACAGATAACAATGGCCTAATTCCTTTATCATTGTTCCTTTTTTGCATATCTTTAATTCATTGTTCTTCATCCAAAATTTGTGTATCACTAGTATTAGGTAGTCTATCTTACAATTAATCAAGTCTAATTGTTTAACAACCCACCTGTACTGGCGACTCCTTGTTCTTCTGCTTCTTGAAAGGTTACTTGATTGGGTAAACTGTTCCGTGAGCGAGTTACAGATTCTAGTTGTGATGCTCGGCCTATAAGAGACAATTCATCCAACACCTCTCCCTCCTTGGCATCCAAATCTGACTTAGATGTAGTTAAAGATCTCACTTTATCTGGTGTCCCTAGTCTACTCAGATCACTTAAGCAGGCTGCTGTCCCACTGTCTAAGCTGAGTACTCGTGCATGAGTTTTGGCACTGGCTGCACTGAGAGTCCTGCGAGTTGACCTTCTACGACTATTAGCACTACTTTCTGAACCAGAATGGATCTTTAACATAGCTTCAAAGTCAGTGCCTCTTTCTCGAGACAAGTATTTTGCTTTTGAGACATGGTATCGTCCTTCGGGAGAGTGACATGAATGGGATGTGGTGCTGGATGAACTGTCTGAACTGAAGCGATGTGCTGAATGCATGCTGGAGGTTCTGCTCAAGTCGCTCTGGTCACTTGAATCTTCATCTGGACAAAAGCTGTTGCTGCCAGTTTTAATGCCAGCTACACCACGAAATGACACATACTCTCTATGCCGGCTCGTGTCAAAACTGCTTGCTCGTTTTTTCCCTGACTTTCTTCGGTTCGATTTGTGTGAAGAAGCAGCTCTGTGGATAAAATTAGATTTGGGTCTTACGTCCCCGTCTTTTTGCCTCGCTGTTTCATCCTTCACTGTTTGTTTATCCATTGACAGAGAAGATTTTTCCGCAACCTCTTCCACTCTCTGTTCCACGGGTGTTTCTGGAACTAATTCACCATGCTGCTTCAAGATGTCAACGCTCAATTCGTTTGCATGAGGGTTTCTGTTAGCATCACCAGAACCACTGAGTCTTCCTCCAGTCGGCACCTGATCGGACATCTGCTCAGGATCTTGACTGGAACTTCCATCTTTTGTTGCAGCATGTAATTTTTTCCTTTTACCATTAGGCCTTTCACTACTTTCCACAATACTCTCACCTTCTGGTTCACTGCTATATCCGCTGCGAGCATCGCTTTTCTCGTAATATTTTTTTTCCAAGCTGTTCTCATCTGCTGAGGTTTCTGCTTGCTCTGAAAGAATGCTCTCCACGTGGGTTGAACTTGTTTGCTCACTCTTGTAACTGCTTACAGTGCTGTTGGTGTCTCGATCCGTGCCACTACAGTAACTCTCTGTTGACCCACTACTCCTGGTACTGAGACTCTGGAGACTATCAACACTATTATCTGTTTTTAAAGGCTTACTG